>NC_086329.1:34552579-34852579 GCF_036172605.1 Pelobates fuscus | reverse complement strand
CTTTTGGGCTTCCCTTTGGATGCATTTAAATTACCCCACCCATTGCAACACCCTCTTTTCATGCTTGTCTGTTTTGTTACAGGGGTAGGCAACCTTCGGCACCCCAGATGTTGTGGACTACATCCCCCATAATGCTGTGGCATCCATAATGCTGGCAAAGCATCATGGAAGGTGTAGTCCCAAATATCTGGAGTGCCAAAGGTTGCCTATGCCTGCCTTAGTATGTTAGAACTAGTCTACTCACATGTTAACCCCACTATATCCTGTTTATAATATTCCCTTCTATAACCTTCATATTCTTCCCGTGAGTGTTGCAGGTAAGCACCCCTGTGGAGTTACTCATTTCATGCCCCTATATTCAGATACCCAGAAAGTATGCCCTGTATCTCTTTTAATGAGCTGACTGTCTGTTTCTCTCCATAGGTGGTCCACAAAGCATATCTGAGTGTTAGTGAGAAAGGAACAGAGGCCTCAGCAGTGACAGCCCTTGAGATAATGCCTGTGAGTCTTCCATCATCTATTGTAATTAAGTAATGACCTTTCCTTGTGCTTGTTTATAATGCAGAATCTTGTAGAGTTCTGTTAAAGGAAAATAAATATACCTAGTGGCAGCATAAGGTCTCTCACGTCCATTGAGCCATTGTTCCTGAGTTAGCACTTTGTTTCATAACTGCACCATTGATAAATAAAACCCCATGTATTGATAGGGAATTGTGTTGACCAAGTATAGTAGGTGTTACAGGTGAGTATCCCTGTGGAGATACTCACTAACAGACTCTATCTTCAAATACTTAGATTGTAGCCCATTTATTGTTACTAATGAGCTGAATGTCTGGCTCTCTTCATAGGCACTCCACAAAGCTGTTGACGAGAACGAAATAGATGATGAGGTAGTATTTGACGGTGCGCTAGAGGCCAAAATTCTACCACCAACTATTAATTTGGATAGATCTTTTTTATACTACTATCTAAATCAACAAACTGATATTCTGTTAATGGGAAGAGTGAGAAACCCAGCAGTCACATAATAGTTCACATGTGCCATTCTACTCAGCTTAAAATGTTTGATGTTTCTGTGTTCTTCAATAAAGGTACAGTAAGTGGTGATATATTTGTGAATTCTATTTTTTTGTTCCTGACCTGCTAATCATGTCAGTTGTTGGGTTCCTCTCAATTTAGTAGATATGATGTAATTGTTTGAAGAACATCAATCCTGACCTCAACAGGTCATAAAAGATGACTAAGTATCCTACCACTAACTAATTTTTTTTTTTTTTGACAATTTTTATTTTTCATAAAACATGGTAATAGCGTAACAGTCATTGCCGAAATATTACATCTTGAGACTCGTACAAGTTTACTGTCAGATAATGCAGGTTTACACATTTCAGTATGCTTATGGAACATGGGTCTAGTTATGCATTCTATATAAATATTTTGATATTCAAAAATGAATCTTTAGGCTAAAAAGAAGGAATAAGTCAGGAAAAGGTAAATAGCTCTAAAACTGGAAAAAAGTAGTCACTAAACCTTAAAAACATAAGAGAAACACTATAAACTACAGTGTGAGTATCCAGGAGCTAATAACCTAGTATGTATTATTAATTGTCACATCCTGTTCCTAGCTGCGGATCATTCTGGCTATGGCTTCTGGTATCCAGTACTCTTTTTACAATTCTTGTTTAGTTTTTCTGGTTTTCTTTATGCTGGGTTGTCTGGATTCCTTCCTGTATTCTGTTCCTGGAATTCCCAGTCTCTTGGATTCTTATAAATGTTTGTTTTATGTTGCCACACCTGTTCCTTTTCCATTTATCCTTTTGTTTCAGTTGGTTCCTGCAGGGCATTGCTACAAGTGCCTTTTCTTGCAGGTAAGTGCTGTGTGTGTTTTATTATTGTTTATTTAGTCATGCATATTTAGGCAGTTAGTTTCCCACCTTTATTGGAGTACTTTGCTGCAGTTGGTGGACTGCATACAGCTTGGCCATTTATGTATGTGTACATGTTCTGGGTTTAGCTTCCTATTCTTTTCTGGTTCTGGGTTCTTCTAGTTTTGTCTTGTTTTCTTGTTTGGTGTCTATTCTAGTCTTGCCTTGTTTCTGTCCTGGATACATTCCTGCTGCAGAGCCTCCCTATTCAGCTCTGGAAAGTCTGCTTATTTCCAAGCTCCTAGTTCCTGGGATCCGCTGAAGCTGCATCAGGGTCCTGGTATGTGGCCGCACAAACGCTGGTGCTCAACACCAGGGGGCGTGCGGTTACCCTGCACCAGACCCTGCTTATCCACTTCCACACTGTGACTCCTACTTTCTTCATCAGACATACTGGGTCCCGGTCGTCCGACCACCGCCCAGACAGTGTCTGGGTCCTGGTCACTGGATCGCTACCCTGACATTAATAGAATGCAAATGGTTAATTCAAATAACAATTAAATAGACATTCAGCAAATAAATGGATTCAGCAAATAGATGGAACCTATATGAGTCCAAAAAAGATATATAGCATGAGTATCCCTAACCCTGCTTGCGAAAACAACACAGGGCTGGTGGTACCGATGACAAATAATATACTTTTATATTAAATATAAAAGACGTATAGTAAGTCCACATAGAGCAGAGCAAATCAGTATAAGGAACTGATTGCTAAAATGGCATGCATAGTATCAAAAGAGCGCTTGTAGAAAATATATAACAGCTGGAAATATAAATCAAAATAGTATATTTATTAAAAAGCTTTCAAATATAAAAATAAGAATAAAAATCAAAGTAGAGTAGAATAGCCAGTCTATAGGAAGTGGATAATGCAAGATAACCTTAAGTCCAGACCCCGATGGATGAGGATTGTAGGAGTAGATGTTAACTCTCTGTCCTGACTGCCGGTGAGGATGGCGTGCGTGTCCACCTCAGACCTCACATCGAAGTGTTAGCTCTGGTCTCACGGGATGATGTTCCAAGCAGGTAGGAGCCAGGTTTAGATTTTCTGTTGCGTTATAACTCTACCATCACCCATGTAGGAGGCGATAGTGGCTGTTGAATTTGGTAAGTATGAGGCACGTGTTATAGGTAACCCATATCTAGTGGTCAGGTGATATCTACCCCTTCTCAGCATTCCTGCGTTATACTAAGCACAGGCCAGATGGAGTGTACGTGCATGAAAACTCTCCTCCCCTGTGGGTCGCTAGGGACATCTCTGGTATAGACCCGATTGGCACTCTAGGGTCCCTCAAGTATTCTATATCTGTTTAGATGTTATCCTATTAGTTTGCATCTGAGGGTCATGCAGCCGTACTCGATACACGACCCCAGCTTCCGGAGCGCCCTTACTAGTAGTGGGAGCAGTCATAGTTGCGTGTATCTAGTGACTCTTTCGGTTAGCTCACTAGGTAATGTAAGGGGGCAGGAGAAGGGTAGGTAAAGGGGGAAGCAAGAGAGGGTGGCGCTCACTCCGGCTCTCCCTGGCCCCCAGCAGACCCGGACGTGTCCCCGCTCCCCCTTCCCCTGGCCCACAAGACGCAGGAATTCCCCTCCTCGGCCCACGTGGGTGGGAAGTCCCCGCCCACCCCACCCAGCCACGAGTCCCAGAATGAGCCCCCCCAACCCAACCCCATCGTTGTTATGTCACATGCTGCTGTAAGTATGCCAACATCTGTGTGGTCCGCTGCTGCACCCCAATCGCCGTGTCCCCCTGGGGTAGATTATATAGGCCTGTGTAGTACTTATGAAATTCCTCACAATGATTTTGTCTGGTAATTAGGTCCTCGGGTTTAATTTTTGTGACATGACACATGCGTCGTTGTTTTTTAAGTGTCCTGGCTAGGAGGCGACACATTTGTTCGAGTATTCATAGAAAAAGCCCCCTCCTCGACAGCAACCGCTCCGCATCTCCGGAGGTCCCGCCACGCCACTTGGGTGTGATTATATATTATGAGCAGGTCAATAGGGACAGTTACACCACAGAATGGCAGCAAACACCGGATAGGGACCCGGGTTTCCTAAAAACACTGCAGGGCCCGGGGAGATCAAGCCTTAGCTGCTGTCTCCAAACCCCAATGTCTGAATATAGACTTTGAATTATGTCATTTTATTTGAATCCATTTTCCATCTCACCCATCTTTCTGTTCCATTTTGTTTTAACCATTTAAACATTCCCCCTTTCTTGGGAGATACCCCTCCTTTCTTATATATTTTTATACACATATTCTTTAACATATTTTTATTGGATTAATTCCATCTACACTACTGCAGGACGTTTTTAAACCCTTTATTTTCAGCAATACAATATTACCAAACCCTATTCTTTAACCTTTCTCTCAACCATTATATTATATTATTCATATTCATCCCTCTTTTTTATACATCATCTACAAAGATATATATCTTTGTACCAATCCTTATAAATAACTACATATATCACTATCATGCACTTTATCAAAAAGGTCACTTTATATAATAGAGCACTCTATGTACATTTGTTTGTACCAACCCTCACCAGGGCCGGACTGGCCCACCGGGATACCGGGAAATTTCCCGGTGGGCCGCGGCACCTGGGGCTGGGCTGACAACCCCATTCATCACTGGCCAGGCTCCTGTAATCCCGGCCAGCCCGAGCAGTGCGGCCGCACAGAGCCCCATGGCAGCAGCTCGCACATGGCCGGCCGGGATTGAAAAAAAAGAGAGGAAAAAAAATAAAACTGCAGCGGGGGAGGAGCTTACCAGCAGGCGGGGGCGGAGCTAAGCGGCAGGCGGGGGCTGAGCTAAGCGGCAGGCGGGGGCCCTGGTAATTGCAGCATGGGAAGCAGGAAGGAGTCCCTGCTTCCCCAACAAGCATGACTGCTGACTCCTTCGATCACCAAATCCTGTTACCCTTCCATTCCCAATAAGTAACGCAACACCATGTTAAGTGGGTAAGGGCAATGGCCACAGCTTTAATTAAACCAGCATAACCAAATACTGTCAGCTGCTGGTTTTACCCAGCAGACAGGAAACCCGCCACCGCAGACCCCACCCCTACTAGAGGGAGGGGGATGCGTCCCCCAAAGCCAGCGCCTGTGTCATTATTGCTTGTAACCACATTTTAAATGTATCCAAACCAACATGAGTAAGATGTACCAAATCAGTATGTATAGCATTATGGTTATCTCCTTCTAGTTCAACATGAGGAACCAATCCACCCAAGCATTGTACGAATCGTGATATTGTCATGTTGAAGCGGCATCCCCCTCATTATATCCCTTTTTGCGTTGCGCGCTCTTGACCCAGGTAATAACCACCAGCGTGGATCAGCAGTATAACTGGTTCCGTCACATATTGCTGAAGCGATCTCTCCAGATAAAATTGCTGCCAGCGCAACCCCCTGATCCCACACCACCTAACATTGACCTGGTGATGAGTAATCCCAAGATCCCAAGACCTCTGGTCTACCTGACAAGCTGCCCAATGAATAAAAGAATGCCCAAGGATCCAAACATATAGAGAATATCTAGCAATAAAGAAATCAACCGAACATTAACCATACCCAGGCACCTATTAAAGGACGAACATACAATCGAAAACCTGCTCATTCCCACCGACCCAGCAGCCAAATGGAAGAGTCTGACAGACCTAACCTGCTTGCCTGCAGAGTCAGACCGATGCGGAATGAATGAGTTGAATAACCACTATCATTTTTTATTTTTGTTTGGGAGTCCACTCCTAACAAGCACAATACAGTATAATCCACTCCTAACGAGCGCAACACCAACATAAACATTCTAGTGAATGGATAATAACCCATATGCATGCACTGGAACGTATCTCCAATTATGGATGCTCCAATCCTAATCACTCTATCACTACCCGCTTGATCAGTATTAGATCGCCAAATTAGAAATTTCACTTATTTTTTAAACTAAAGAACCTCCTTCCTAAAAAGGGGTGACTGAGCTCTAGAACTCCACCAATCTGCCGACGCATAGAGTTGCATAAAAACACACATAAAAGGCTACCCGAAAAAGAATTGCCTCCAATGGGAAAACATAAATAGCAGGCAGGATCCCACCTATGTCTACCAGAAAGTGCACAAATACAGGATGCCTAACAACCGCCAGTTTACGTCTCCAACAGTGCAATACCCGCTGAACCACAAATGCTTTAGTCACATCTTCCCCTCACATGAAGTGCATTAAGATTGAAACAGCTGACATACCCTGTTCCACTGACACAGATGTCCCTCGATGCCGCAAGTCAGAAAGAAAGGCTAAGTGGATAACAGCCTACTTTCTGAAGAAGACCAACCAAATTGATCCCACACCGGCAAATATGATGCCCAAGACTTAGGAGACAGGGATCTCTCAATCAAGTCAGTCAAGTTCCAAAACTGAGGTTCCAGAAGAATTCAGGGCCCTCCACAAGCTTCTGCCTCTGGAGTCACCTCCTGAAATTCATCCTCCTGGAAGCGAGAAAGAGAGTCGGCAATACATTAGACACACCTGGCACCTGCACCCAAACAAATATTAAATTCCAAGCAATGCAGAACCAACTGTCACAATAAAGCCCATCCCAGAAGAGAACCCAAAGATAACTGGTTAACGATATGAACCACACTAAGGTTTTTTGCATGGAAAAGAACCTGCTTCTTTGCCAAAGCTGAGACCCAGAGCTTGGCCCACATTACAATCGTGAATAGCACCAAAAAGGAATCTGACCACGCCAACATCATAGCTCTCAGAAAAAAGCACCAAAACCAACTGAGTTGCAGCCTCCGTAAACAGCTCAGAGGCCAAGTTAGACACTGTTTTACTGCGCCAAAATGTCTGACCATTGTAACCCACGAGGAACAAAACTCCAAACTCCCAAAAGGCAAGTAAAGTTAAAAGGTAGATGGATACCAACCACAGTTAAGGAAAGTAAGTGACTGAAAGCACGCCCCATGGGCATGACTTACAGCCAAAAATAAAATGGCCCTGTTGGGATTGCAGAATTCAAATAGCCCAATAGGTAGCCCCCTAGATGTGACACGAGATATGACAACCTGAAGCTTAGTCTGTATCTAAATCCCCAGGAAGAAAAATCGTACTAGTTGGAACCCCAAAATCCGCCACAACCCTTTGAAAGTGAAACAACAAGTCCGTACAAACCTGCGAACCTGACTAGTGCAGAAAGAGATGGACAAACCACTACACTGTGATGAATTAGAAAACCGACAACCAAGAAGTCATTGAGATAGTGAAGGAGGGAAGAAAACAGCCCAACACCCACGCCACGATCCTTTCCAACAAGGAGCTGAAAAACTTAAAATATAAAAACAAGAAATTGAACAACCCATGAGAAGGCACATGTCGAAGAAAAATCACCCTGAACTGACACCCCAACAGATGAAAACAATCTGGGTGACCTGGCAGCACCCGAAAAGCCGACTGGATATCAGACGTTGCCAACAGGGCCCCCGGGTATTATTCCACAAACCAAATCCAAAGCCCGATCAAAAGAAGCGTATCGCACCCGACAGTCCTCCTTTGAAATCCCATCATGAACCGAGGACCCCGACGGATAAGACAGATTTCCTACAGCTCCACCTCCTCCCCTAGCTCGGCTGCCAGGACCCCCTCCTTACCCCGAACCGAGGACAGGCTAGGCGCAACAACGCCTCCCCCGATGGAGTAAATGGGAGCGCCTGAGACAGAGTGAGAGCCACAGCACCTGTCTTTCTGCCCTCAATGGCGTCCTCTCCCCAAGGAACGTAATCCTTGGACTCCGATATCGGGTGGGGTTTTCACCTCTGACGGCTTGGTGAGCCCCACCACAGTGAGAGCAGTCATGCTTAAACGTTAAAGAGCCAACAGATGCCCTTCTTGTGACCTGCCGATGCTCCTCCGAAAGTGCCGGCGGCCGACGGAAAGTAAGAACCCGACGGACCACAGGGATTAATGAGAAGCAACCATAGGTTTCCGTCTTTCACACCGAAATCCAAGTTTGGCCTAACCGCTGTATTTTTTTTATTTATTTATTTATTTATTTATTTTAACTGCTGGTCGTATTTAAACCAGCATTGCCTTCTGTACCCCTTATAAGCCCCCCAAATCAAGTCCAGATGCAAAAAACGTGACGGGGCCTTTTCCGGAAACCTATCTGATAGGATGCAACCAATTCCCTGAGGTATGGGGGATCTGCTTACCTTTTCGCCCTCAGCTGCATCACACCAACGCAGTCTATCCGCTTACTCCTTGTCAAATGGTACCAAGGATAGTAGGTCCACATACACACCCTTAAGTATCTTTTCTCTCACCTCCAAAGACACATGTAACCCCAGGGGTGCAATGTCACAGACAGTTCCCCCTGAAGTACTCACCTCACTTGTACCTGAAGGGGGAGCCCCAGAGGGAAGTGCTGAGCCCTGCACATGTCTGCTGCCCCAACGGTCCCTGCAGGCGCCGACCGGCCAAGCGCTAAGCGCAGCAATTACACCAATTCTCCTTGACCCTCCCCCACTTCTTGCTGTGAGGGTTATGCAGTCCGCCTACCTGCTGTTCTGCCAGTGGAGCGGAGGCTCACACCCTAGGGAGTTCCAGTTCGTCCATGCCAGGCATGTGGAGGGTAATCCTGCGTCCCTCCCTGGTGCTCCTTGGCCTCCGGTCCAGAAGCTGGTGAGATCCTCCACCAGCACGTCACCACCCGCTGGCCTGCCCCACTTGCCGGGAGCCAGCTGTGCTTCTCCTCCGATTCCCCAGTCCAAGGAGCTCTGGGAATTCCGGATTCGGCGGGGGTCTGTGACGTCTGCGTTGCGAGCTTTGCAGACGTCACGTACGCGCCCCCCGAGTTCCGGCGAGAGGCGCTCTGCCTCTTCCTGCGTGCGGCCGCACACACCGACGTCACACAGCCACCGGAAGAGAAGGGTGAGGACTGTGGGACCTCACATCGCCTCCGGCGCCATCTTGGGGACCGCCATCTTGCTGCCCAGGCCCAGACCGGCCATCTTGACTTCTGCAGCACCTGCTGCCATTCCTCCGCCTCGCGCTGCCTGCATCCTGCCGCCTGGAGCCAGCCTCACTCAGCCCCGGACCGTTTTGTGGTACTCCGATCCTGGACCTCCGCACTGGACTAGGGGCCAGTCTGGAATGCAGTCTGGAACGGTGGGCCCGATGTCCACTCCTAGTCTGCACTTCCTTCACCGGCCCCTCCTAAGCAGCCTGCTCGCCCTGGGCACTGTGGAGCAGCGAGTTGAAGGATTCAGCCCCATGGGTCCTCTGGAAGGCATGCAATAGGGTAAGCAGGGCCTCTCTAGACCCAGCAGGGGTGTGGGCCATCCTGTACCCCCAGTAGAAGGTAAAAGTAATTTCTTTCTTTTTTTTTTTTTTTTTAAGGAGAAACGGCACTGCCAGGTTTCCTCAGGGAGGGAAACTCAATTTAATAAAGTTATTTTTACAGAGACTAGCAGAGGAAAGACACTGCCAGGCTCCCTCAGCATTGTTCACCAGTAGTCTGGTAATTTTTCCCAGAATTCCATGCTTTCAACTGTAAAACCAACTGTATACTTTTGGTTGCTATGCCAACTCCTCAGGGCAGCAGTCATGCTCTCCCCTCCCTATTCGCTCCGGGGGTTGGCCTGGAGGGAAGAAGCAGGTCAGTGTGTATGTGTTTGACTGCCTGTGAGTGTGTGACCTCTGTGTATGTGTGACTGTCTGTGTGTGTGTTTGACTGCCTGTGAGTGTGTGATTGTCTGTGTATGTGTGACTGTCTGTGTGTGTTTGACTGCCTCTGAGTTTTTTCGGGGAGGCGGCTATATGACGTCCGCGGATGTCCGCGACGTCACTTCCGCCAACCACCCCAATGGACTTCCAGTGCTTCCGCCAACCAACGCTGTCCACCAATGAAATTCTATATAAAAATGAGCGCTGAAATTCGGCCAATAAACAAAGTATTTCACACACACATTTTATCTACCTTGCAAGTAAATTATCTGTTAAACATTATGATTGGACAAACACCCCTGGGATCATTAAAGGGGAAGGACTAAAGAACATTTGAAATGGAAGATTCAGAGCACCATCATCACAGCTGACTGAGGAAGCTCTTTTAGAGTGAAACGCGTATTGGCCAATTTTAAAGGACTTTTTAAAGGACTTTTTAGAGTACTACATGTTTTTATTTTGTTATTATACAATAAATGTTGTTATTTTAATTCATACATCCTATGCAAGTCCTTTCTTGGAGCCTCTGGGAATCTGCATAGGGGTAGTGTAATCCCCATCCAAATTGGCACAGAACCTGTATACCTCAGAACCGGGACCAGTAGGCTCAGAACTAGGGAGCACCCAATTTATTATTTGATATTTCTGCATTATATTACAACTGTCTACACATTGGTCCACCCTCTCCCCTTATGTCTTGTTTATGAGAATCATTCCAAGCCGAAGCAGATAGGTGGTGCTGCCATAAAAGCACATAGGCCTGATTACGGAGCCTGTACTCATACACAGGCTCCTCCAAATGTGAGTGTTTTTTCTGCTATATCATAAACCGGATCTCACTTTAAGTACCATCTGCATTATATTGTACCCTTTGTTCTTTTTACGTGTATTTTACACCAAACTTTGAACCCAGAAATGTTTGGTATGTTCTATATATTTATTTTAGCGCTCCACTTATAGGTGTTAGTTTTCTTACTTACACTGTCTTATATTGCTTATGATTATCTGTGGATGGGAGGATATTTCCACATAAGTGTATAGAGCTGCTTTCTATCTTATTTTATTCATGTTTTGGCACTTATTTGTTATACACATGCCTCTACTTGGAGGGAAAACTTTGGATTGGTATTCGCTGTCTCAGCCTTGATCAACCCGCCAGGTATCGTCCCGTTTCCCAGGCCTGGAGGCCCACCCCCCCCCATTTGCACCCGGAGTCTCGCTGCAGTGTCTCATTGCCCCCTCACCCCACCCCAAAGTGGGCTCCAGGGAGACATAGGCCGTCCAAATAGGGCTGAGATACAGCACCCCAAGGTTCTGGAATTCTTTAGATTGCACCCCCACCCCAAAATGTCCTCGTCCCATCCCCTTGTCAGCGAGATCACGGTAGGTTCCCCTCTTTATAATGTAAGCAATTCACCATCCTCCCGCTACTCTGAAAGCTCCACCGACAGCCTATTCCTCCAGGCCGTTCGGTCCTCCTCCTTCTGTAGAGAAACCAATTATTTTTATAATATATATTTCTTTTTTTTCTTCTTCTTGTGTGCTAATTCTCACCAAGATAATATACAAATATATTATAATTCTTATGTGTGTCAGTTAGAAATATCAGTACATATCAGACTTATGCTTTCTGTAGATTAATTCTGCTTAAAAATATTTGGATATTCAATAATAAAATAACAAAGGATAGTATAGAATGATGACTAGTCAACAGATGAAGTCAGATAGTCTTTTTCCAGAACGTCATAGGTAATACTTAAAACAACTACCACACCTCACCCCCCCCCCCAAACTCCATTTAAAATACAGAGTACTCTATTTAAAATACAGCCTGACTTTGTGTAGTGAAACTAAAGCTAAAGAGAGTGTCTCCAAATTCCACTCCTCAGCAATAAGTTAGGTCCTCACATGTCACGATCAGTGCTTTTTTTGCCCGTGGTCATGTTATTGTCACTGAGAGGCCAACACCCCACCATACCTTGCACTAATTGCACACCATTGCCCAGCTAATAAGTTAAGCTGTACCTTTCTTCCACTCCCAAGCAAAATGGTTGATAAGCATTCCATATTAGTGCTGTCAATCTGTAAAGTTTATAATGTGTCAGATAATTGATGATTGCATTTCAGATGAATGTTAAGCATATGTGACATATGTTTTTAAACTTTTTTGCTTAAGAAAATATTGTCCACAATAATACTCAAGTCTTTATACTGTAGACATACTAAGAGAGCTTTATTAATGTGTTCTGATAATTACTTTCAGGGTTCAAAGATCTGTTCCGAATTGTAAAGCCTGAAAAGTTTCCCCTTTCTTTTTTGTATATTCCAACCAATTTTTGAGTCACCACATTTGTGTCACACTAACTAAGAATGCTGTGCTAATAATCTGCAACTAGCCACCTGTGGAAATTTGTAAACTATGAAACTATGACCCAAATATCTTATTTCCAAAAATGTTATTGAATTCAACATTGCTTTTATCTTTAGGAAATCACATAAATTCATAAATCCAACTATGGTATATTATTGTATAATACTATTTGTTGTCAGATTAAAGTTTTATCTTTCAGGGAAGTTTTTTCTCCAGTAAATGAACTTTTAGGGCTCATAGTACATACATAGATAGACTCGGACCTGTCCCAAGGTCCTACAGAAAGCGACCCAGCACTTACTAGAGGCTTGCGCCAACAGATGCTGGACGAGATGACCTTTAAACTCTGTGCAACAGAGAATAAAATGACGGAAATCGGGGATGCCCATAATGATCTGGCAGGAAAAAGGGCCTTATCTCACGCATGGACCTCAATGAAACAAAGCTGGCGGATAGTGGGGATCGATCTCGCAGAAGTAACCTGCGCATTTGCGGAATAGCCGAGACAGTGGGGATGACCGAGTTAACTGGATATGTTACTGGCCTCTTCAAAGCTCTAGCTCCAGACTTACCACATGACATGTTCCTGCTGGACCATTGCCATCGCACTGCAAAGCCAAAGTTCTTGGCACTAGAGATACCACGCAACGTTCTGATCGGGATGCACTATTACCATATAAAAGAGGCAATGCTTAAATCCAACAGTGCAAGTAAGAGCTTGCCGCAGCCGTATGAGGGGATCCTGCTGTTTACGTATATTTTGACATTCATGCTAAAGAGGAGAAGAGAGTTCTGGGAAATCACAGAAGCCTTACAAAACCATTGCATGCCATATAGATGGAGATACCCGGTAAAGCTACTGGTACAAAGGAATGGAAAGGTAGCAACGATAATATCACCTGAAGATGGCCTGGTTCTGCTGAGGAATTGGGGCCTGGATCTCCCCGAATCAAGCGGCCCTCACAAGGAGGGGACACCGTTGGAACCGTTAAGGCGTTACTTCATAGGTCTACAATCAACTCATACCTGCTGAAGCACATGTAATTGCTTAATGTAATACTCCGCATATCTGGTGGATAGACACTGAGCACCATGGACCCCAAACTGTTGTATAGAATTTAAAAGGTTTACCGTTTGTAAATATGTTTAGTTTGGGAAGCGGGCACAGGTTGTCGAGGTGGGCACTGAGGTTCAGGCCTAGGAGAATTGGGGGAGGGGGAGAACACCCTACTTACTATCCCAGGGATCTCGTCAAGTATGATTAGTCCAACGATGGGATATGGGGCCCAAGGAACCCGGGCTCGTATACACTGCCCTCCTCGATGCCAGGGTCCTGTGCCACACAGGCAATGGATGTTATAGGGAATTACACAGCCCGCGTTACTACCTTAGGAGTAATAGCAAACATATTGGGGTAGAGACGGGCCAGGCCTGTTTGCTGAATAGGGGGAGTCGGAGATACACCACACAGACCATACGGAGACGGTCCACGGGATGGGGCCTTCCTTCTTCCCAACCATGATACACAATCTTGGGTACCTAAGGGGGGAACTCACTAAATCTGCAGATGAGCCCACGACCTGGGGTATAGATGGGTCTCTGTGTGAAGAGGAGGGGCCTTTAGATGCAACACAGCTATACAGAGAGTTGTTGTGTCCCCCCCCAAAAAAAGAAGAAAAAAAGAAAGCACATACTAAGGGATGATGTATATAAAGTTTTGAATTCAGACGCTAGAAACAACTGTCCACAATACTGTTTTTCAAAAAATGTTGGGATATTCAGCTCCAGGAGAAGCTTTCTGCTTCTACCCCCATTGCGCTGTTTATCAGCACCATGCCTACACTATTGTATATATGTATTATCTTTGTTATATCTTCTTAATATAAATGTTACTTTTTTGCACGGCCAGGTGGGTGGCCATGATACCTTTTGCATTCAGGTAGGGCATGTCCTCTACACAGGGGAGACATGCCACACTGCATACAAACGACAGGGACTACATAAGATGACCAATAGGGGTAGGACACCTGGCTTGACAGCTGGGAAGGGTGGCCCCCCAAATTTTAAGATTTCTCCACACGTGTCATCTCTACACATTCACTATCTGTATCACCCCCCATGAAAACATGTACATTAAATGTTAGAGGTTTAAATGTACCAGTTAAGCGACATCTACTGTACAGGGTACTCAAAACACCATCAACGGACAAAATTTCTCTACAAGAGACGCACTACAGGACAGACGACTTTATTACACCCATGCAGGCACAATACCCACACCAATTTCACACCATGATATCTGCAAAGAGTAAGGGAGCCTCCATACTGACTAGCAATAGGGTAGCATTTACTCTCCACTTACAGATGATAGATGACCTGGGCCGCTATGTCATTATCGTGTGTCTTCTTAATAATGTACAATGTACCATAGCTAATATTTATACCCCCAATGTAAATCAACGTAACTTCATCCACAAAGTATTCAGCAAATTATCTACAATACGACATGGACTGAGAGTACTCTGCAGAGACTTTAACCAAACACTAAATCCGAGACTAGAAACAACCCTGTTTCCATTTAGCAAAAGTTATCGGGCCCTAAAAAGAGGCTGTCAACAGCTGCAGAAGCTCCTCCACGTACAACACTGCTATGATGCGTGGCGTATTACACACGACCAGGAACGCTCCTACACCCACTTCTCCCAAGTGCATAACTCTTATTACCGCATAGACGGATTCTATATTTATGGTTCACCACTATCACAAATCACAAAATGCGAAATAGGTGACATCACATGGTCTGGCCATGCCCCAGTCACACTAGAACTCAAAGATCACAATGATTTCCAACACAGGAGCCCATGGAGGCTTAAATTGACTCTATTAGGGGATACCTCCTTTGTGCGAGACTTACATGACAAACTAATTATTTCATAGACAATACAACACCGGATACGTCTCCTGGCACAGTATGGGTGCACATAAAGCTGTAATCAGTGGCAAATTTATACGAAGAGCGTCATTTCTCCATAAGAGAAATCGGGAAGCACTCCATAATTGGCAAACATAGTTACATACTCTGAACTTGCAAAACCAGATGTCCCCTTCTGAAGTTCTCAAAAATGAAATCTCCAGGCTTACTCAACTCATACTCATACCGACAAGATGTAAAACGGGACACAACCTCAAACGTCTCAAACTTAAGGAATACACTCAAGGCAATAAAGCCAGTAAATTACTGGCATTGTGACTCAAAACTAGGCAAGCCAACCAGAAGCTGGCATTTCTAAATTAAAAAAACAGGGGCTAAAATTATGATCCCAAAAGATATCAGCGATGAACTTGCAGGGTATTACGCTGACCTATATAAGCTTAAGAGAGATACAAATACTCCTCAACCAATGGCAGAATTTATAAATCTATATTTACAAAGCACTAACCAGCCTGCCCTCTCCTCACAACAAAAAGAGGACCTTGTGGCTCCTTTATCGGATGAGGTGGTCTTAGCAGGGATAAAAGCCTTGCCGACTGGGAAGTCTCCAGGCCCTGATGGGTTCGCGAATGTTTATTATAAAACTTTTGGACAGGTCTTGGCCCCACATTTAATACAGATGTTTGCAGAAACCACCACCACTGAACACCTACATAAGGACATACTAGAGGCACATATAGTAACCCTGCCCAAACCAGGTAAATCACCTATGCAACCACAACATTTTAGACCGATATCTCTTTTAAATACTGCCGCCAAACTTTTTGCTAAAATATATGCACTGAGGCTTGGTAAAATATGGCCTCACATCATACACACAGACCAGGTGGGATTTGTGACAGGCCGTCAGGGGTCGAAAAATGAAAAAGTTTTGGATCTCATTTACAGCATGAAACATCTTAACCAGGGAGAGGGCTTGATTCTCTCCCTGGATGCGGAAAAAGTATTTGACTGCTTACATTGGCTATTTCTAGAAGCAGTCATTAAACAGTTTGAAATACCGGAGGGGTTTCTGGCTATAGTCAGAGCCCTTTATAGCTCACCCATCACACGGGTGCTAAATGCGGTATTTCTGTCCAATTCATTCTCCATAACCAATGTGACAAGGCACGGGTGCCCACTATTACCCTTGCTTTATGTGCTGGCCCTAGAACCTCTTGCCTCGAGGATTAGAGATAATGTAGACATACAGGGAGTCCACATAGGAGACCATACATATAAGGCTAATTTATTTGCAGACGATGTCCTCCTCACTCTGACACAACCACACATATCATTACCGAACCTATTTAAAAAATTGAAGACTATAGACGCAACTCATATTATAAATTGAATGTGAATGTGTCTAAGACACAGGCCATCAGAATAGGGTTCACCAACACTACACTAGCCAAACTCCCACTCACGTATACAACAACCACATTGGAATGCCATAGAATCCCATTGGGCCCAGGTACATAAACTGCATCAGCTGCTATGCGGTGAAGAGCTGTCTGTGCTCGACTCCCAACTGGTCCAAAGCTACACTTTTAGAAAGCACCCATATTGTCAATCCTACCTTTAATTGTAGACTGTGGACGAATGAGGGATGTACACACTTACACCAATTATTTCAGGGAACACATATTCTGCCATTCCAAGAGCTACAAACTAAATTTCATTTACCACACAGAGCGATATTCTCCTATCTACAGATTAAGTCGCTACTAGGAGACACATATAGAGCAGACACTGACACGGCCCCACTGACGCTGGTTTCGGCGGGTTTCCCATATTACTTGCTTAGTAGGCATGGCTCACTTTTTACCTTTTAAGTTTTGCATTAATATAGAACACTGGTTCTTAACATTTTTTTCAGGGACTCAGAATTAGTATATCACATTAGAATGGAAACCTGTTTGTTAATTGAACAACTGGTTTAGTGACCCATTATTCATGTATAACCTAATTAACATTAATTCAATATAATTATTTTTTACATAACACCTTAATTAGTTGATTCACAGTGCATGGTGAGTTTCCTGTACATGGTGTGCTGTAACAGTAAATCGCTTTTTTTTTATAATTTATTTAGCATTTGATTTTTTCACATACAAAGTCCCTATTGTCTTTTCCCGAAAATAAAATGCATTAGGGCTTATTTTCAGGGAATGTCCCATTTGGGGGGAAAACGGTAGCAAGCATGTGATAGAAAACAGGTCTACATAAACCAGTTCACTAGGGCATGTAAACGTTCCCAAACATAAATTAGCTGACTTGCAAATAGAATCCCACAAATCTATGTTTGGGGAAACTTCCTCGAACATAGATTAGCAAACTATTGACTAGTGCTTATTTTTGGTGTAGGGCTTATATTAAGTCTTATTTTTGGGGAAACAGGGTATACAGATGACAATAAGAAAAAAATACATTAAATCTTAATTCTACCATAAATCTGTAACTATGATATCAAGAATACACTTAACACTCTTGACACCACTTAGAGACTATATAACACAAGCTCAATAATATAAATCTGTGATTATTATCACTACTATATATCTATGATTAGGGGCCAATTTCAGGAGCCTATAGATCCTCTTTTTTTTGCCCATCTTTCTTTTATTGTGATGTTAGCAGTATACACACAGGCCATCAGAATAGGGTTCACCAACACTACACTAGCCAAACTCCCACTCACGTATACAACAACCACATTGGAATGCCATAGAATCCCATTGGGCCCAGGTACATAAACTGCATCAGCTGCTATGCGGTGAAGAGCTGTCTGTGCTCGACTCCCAACTGGTCCAAAGCTACACTTTTAGAAAGCACCCATATTGTCAATCCTACCTTTAATTGTAGACTGTGGACGAATGAGGGATGTACACACTTACACCAATTATTTCAGGGAACACATATTCTGCCATTCCAAGAGCTACAAACTAAATTTCATTTACCACACAGAGCGATATTCTCCTATCTACAGATTAAGTCGCTACTAGGAGACACATATAGAGCAGACACTGACACGGCCCCACTGACGCTGGTTTCGGCGGGTTTCCCATATTACTTGCTTAGTAGGCATGGCTCACTTTTTACCTTTTAAGTTTTGCATTAATATAGAACACTGGTTCTTAACATTTTTTTCAGGGACTCAGAATTAGTATATCACATTAGAATGGAAACCTGTTTGTTAATTGAACAACTGGTTTAGTGACCCATTATTCATGTATAACCTAATTAACATTAATTCAATATAATTATTTTTTACATAACACCTTAATTAGTTGATTCACAGT
The DNA here is from genome assembly GCF_036172605.1 of Pelobates fuscus. Taxonomy (NCBI): domain Eukaryota; kingdom Metazoa; phylum Chordata; class Amphibia; order Anura; family Pelobatidae; genus Pelobates; species Pelobates fuscus. Next base: position 34,834,277 of record NC_086329.1, on the reverse strand, counting down.
GCATGGTGAGTTTCCTGTACATGGTGTGCTGTAACAGTAAATCGCTTTTTTTTTATAATTTATTTAGCATTTGATTTTTTCACATACAAAGTCCCTATTGTCTTTTCCCGAAAATAAAATGCATTAGGGCTTATTTTCAGGGAATGTCCCATTTGGGGGGAAAACGGTAGCAAGCATGTGATAGAAAACAGGTCTACATAAACCAGTTCACTAGGGCATGTAAACGTTCCCAAACATAAATTAGCTGACTTGCAAATAGAATCCCACAAATCTATGTTTGGGGAAACTTCCTCGAACATAGATTAGCAAACTATTGACTAGTGCTTATTTTTGGTGTAGGGCTTATATTAAGTCTTATTTTTGGGGAAACAGGGTATACAGATGACAATAAGAAAAAAATACATTAAATCTTAATTCTACCATAAATCTGTAACTATGATATCAAGAATACACTTAACACTCTTGACACCACTTAGAGACTATATAACACAAGCTCAATAATATAAATCTGTGATTATTATCACTACTATATATCTATGATTAGGGGCCAATTTCAGGAGCCTATAGATCCTCTTTTTTTTGCCCATCTTTCTTTTATTGTGATGTTAGCAGTATACACACAGGCCATCAGAATAGGGTTCACCAACACTACACTAGCCAAACTCCCACTCACGTATACAACAACCACATTGGAATGCCATAGAATCCCATTGGGCCCAGGTACATAAACTGCATCAGCTGCTATGCGGTGAAGAGCTGTCTGTGCTCGACTCCCAACTGGTCCAAAGCTACACTTTTAGAAAGCACCCATATTGTCAATCCTACCTTTAATTGTAGACTGTGGACGAATGAGGGATGTACACACTTACACCAATTATTTCAGGGAACACATATTCTGCCATTCCAAGAGCTACAAACTAAATTTCATTTACCACACAGAGCGATATTCTCCTATCTACAGATTAAGTCGCTACTAGGAGACACATATAGAGCAGACACTGACACGGCCCCACTGACGCTGGTTTCGGCGGGTTTCCCATATTACTTGCTTAGTAGGCATGGCTCACTTTTTACCTTTTAAGTTTTGCATTAATATAGAACACTGGTTCTTAACATTTTTTTCAGGGACTCAGAATTAGTATATCACATTAGAATGGAAACCTGTTTGTTAATTGAACAACTGGTTTAGTGACCCATTATTCATGTATAACCTAATTAACATTAATTCAATATAATTAATTTTTACATAACACCTTAATTAGTTGATTCACAGTGCATGTTGAGTTTCCTGTACATGGTGTGCTGTAACAGTAAATCGCTTTTTTTTTTTATAATTTATTTAGCATTTGATTTTTTCACATACAAAGTCCCTATTGTCTTTTCCCGAAAATAAAATGCATTAGGGCTTATTTTCAGGGAATGTCCCATTTGGGGGGAAAACGGTAGCAAGCATGTGATAGAAAACAGGTCTACATAAACCAGTTCACTAGGGCATGTAAACGTTCCCAAACATAAATTAGCTGACTTGCAAATAGAATCCCACAAATCTATGTTTGGGGAAACTTCCTCGAACATAGATTAGCAAACTATTGACTAGTGCTTATTTTTGGTGTAGGGCTTATATTAAGTCTTATTTTTGGGGAAACAGGGTATACAGATGACAATAAGAAAAAAATACATTAAATCTTAATTCTACCATAAATCTGTAACTATGATATCAAGAATACACTTAACACTCTTGACACCACTTAGAGACTATATAACACAAGCTCAATAATATAAATCTGTGATTATTATCACTACTATATATCTATGATTAGGGGCCAATTTCAGGAGCCTATAGATCCTCTTTTTTTTGCCCATCTTTCTTTTATTGTGATGTTAGCAGTATACACACAGGTAGTAACATCAGGGTAAGATAGTTTAGCAGACAAGGTTGATATACAGTGTTATTCACACAATACTCTGATGAAGAAATACGTCACTTTTTTAAATATATATATATATGTATAGACAGGAGAAATAAACCACACTCCAAGGACTTCTTCAATAAAATTTAACTTTTAATGCTCCAAATAAAAAGATTTCAACGTTTCAGTCTAGAAATTCTAGACTTTCATCAGGACAAGGTTAGCACACACATAAACTCCCAATATATACCCACACCACAAACTCACCATCAATAGACTTACCCCACCTGGGTCTGGACCTCCCCTCCCGGGCGTCCCGGTTCATTTTCGCGCCGAAAATGTCGGTCGCACTCAGGTGCCGTCATCATGCATCATCACGCATGCGTCAACCTCGTATCTGGCCGCTCACAATGAGTTGCCATGGGGACCAGATGCCAGAACGGCGGGCACTCCAAATTAAAAAGAAACTCAAAATATTGAGTGTATTTAGACACACTTAAAGATGAAAATAATAAATTTTGGATCTTAAACTTAAAACCACCACCTTAGACCGGAGGGCAGATTCTGCTGTAAAATTAAATTGTGTTACAGACATCAGGGATGAAATATTGTTTGGGAACAGCTTTGTACCCTACCCATATTGACTATACATCAAGTGCAGAAATGGATCAAGTTTTAAATAGTACTAAATAGTACTTGTCAGCATCACTCTCTTTGCATGAAAGTCACTGAAAGTGGTGTAAGAACCTATGAGTCTGTAACTTGTATCATATTCATGTAACAAAAAACCTAACCTAATACTATCTACATATTTACAAGTTTACACATCTGTGTCTCAATATAACAATATCGGGATACTGTTTAGAACTGTGTCACTTAGGAATTGTAATATAACCAAAGTCAGGTCACTAAAAAGGTCGTATTCTCATCGCCCGGTTTGGAAGGCATTATCACTCACAGACCAGACTTAGTAATAGGACTAGGTGAGAGCCCTGGACTCAAAAATTAGCAAATCTGTATCTAAAGATATGACAATGCAGGGACACAGTTAAAACTGTGTCACTTAGAGGTTATAAAATAAACTAATTAGAGCTACCACACCGTTGAAAATTCGATACCCGGGATTCCAAAATATTAGCACTAACGCTCCCGGACCAGCCTAAATAGTACGACTATGTAAACATACTAGACTCCTCCTACCAGAGTTTACATTACATATTAAAGATACTCCCAGCTCCCAAATGCAATAACACTCATAGAGAATGATCACCCATAAGAAACAATAAAGAATACAAACTACTAAAAAATATACAAGTGGTTCTCAGTTGCCCAATATAGACCATTGCATATTACATGTGTGGTCAATGGGTCCTTCATTGATAACTTGTAAGACTCATATGTGTGACAAAGCAGACATGTCTTACTATTCCATCATTTAAGTACCAATAACCCTCAGCCTATCCCACCGGGTGGGCTTATGGGTGAATTGAAACTTATCAGGAGTCAAGGTAAGATTGTCTGGTCCAAAGTATAGTAGTTATAGTAGTTCTTTATAGTAGTAAAGAAAAACTGCTAAAGAATATTTATCATTAAGTCCTTTTAGGTGTAATCGTTTCCAATGTTCTAATCCAATAGATCTCTCTCTGTAGGAGCATTTTCTTCCTGTCACCTCCTCTTTTTGGTGGTGGTATCTGGTCGATTGCCATAAGTTTAAGAGTCGGGAGAACATGTCCAGCCTCTAAGAAATATCTTGCCACGGGTAATTCAGAGGTATTATCCCGGTACGCTACCCGGATGCTTGACCGGTGATTTCGAATACGTTCTCTCAGCGGCAGGTCTGTTTTGCCTATATAGGCCAAGCCACCTGGACATGCCAATTTATATATGACAAAATCGCTGGTGCATGTAAGACGATGTTTGATGATATACTGCTTACCAGTTAGAGGGTGTGAGAACGTCCGGCCTGGGACCATGTGTCCACAGGTAACACATCCCAAGCAACGGTAACAACCAAGGTTACTGACAACTGTTTTCGTTTCGTAACAGTGGAGGGGATCTCTTCTAACCAATAGGTCCCTCAAGCTCTTATTTCTCTTATAACTCATCATCGGTGGAACTGAGAATATGCTGGGAAGAGAGGTATCGTTCCTTACTGCCTGCCAGTTAGCATTTATAGATCTCCTTAATGCTGAAGAAGCTGTATTATAAACGGTGGGAAAAAAACAACCGTTGGCTTTTAGTATCTGGTGTGGTTTCAATCTGGTGGCATCTATGTAGAGCACTGTTTAGAGTAGCTTTCTTATATCCTCGTTCCAGGAACTGATCCCACATAGTTTGAATTTGCTCTTGATCTCTGGTCGGGTCCGAGTTGTTCCTATAGACCCTTAAAAATTGCGTATAAGGTAAAGATGCCTTTAATGGATTGGGATGGAAGATCGTGGCGTGAAGAAGTGTGATCCGGTCAGTGGGTTTCGTGAATAGGGTGTATGTTATTTTATTATTTTCAATGCTCACCCTCACATCCAAAAAATCAACAGTTGTAGAACTGGCTGTCATAGTTAATTCAATATTAGGACTTGCCTTGTTGATCGAAGCTACCATATCCGTAGCTGTGTCTAGGTCACCCTTGATGATAAAAAACAAATCATCGATGAATCTCCCGTATATCAAGATCTTGGATCGATCTTGGAGTCAAATTCTGATTCAGACACCAACCCAGCAAGGAACTCCGGAACTGGGCCTTTTTTAGAGGTGACACAGACAGAACATTCAGGGATACAAACAAGGAACCAACACAGGAATCAGGCACTAGAAAGAGGTTCATCACGAGACGTGTCCAGAAGGGGAGAACCTTTTGGGGGAAGAGGGAAACCTCCACGATTTCAACAATGAGACCGGTATTTAATATATCATCTAGACAACTTCTCCCTGATGAACTCAGATTTGCTTAGTAGGGGTTTATCTTTTGTTCCAACTACTGGCCCAAACCAACTGCAATGGGAAACGGAATTATTCAAGTTTGGATGCACTATGCGACTGAAAGATTTTTTCAAAAATCACTCATCTACAGAAATGGACAAAAGAACAAAATTTAAACCCGTAAGCATATTTGACCCATTATCTAACCAGGCCACGATCAAAACGTTTCTCCATTCGGTTGATAAAGAAGCCAAGGATATTTTTAAAATACAACAAAAGGTACACTCTAACTGTACGGCTAGAGATAGAAATATCATCAAGTCACTATCCAATGACGATAAAATAGTGATAAGACCTGCTGATAAGGGCGGAGGCATAGTTGTGTTGGACTATGCTGAATACCGAGATGAGATCCTACACCAACTATCAGATCAACAAACGTATATACAGATTCCAAAGGACCCGACGGTACAATTACAAAGCTACCTTGAGAAGATTTTAAAAAGGGGCTTGGAAGCCAACTATTTATCTAGTGAACTCTACAAATTTATGATACAACGAAATCCAAGAACTCCTATTTTGTACACTCTACCCAAGGTACATAAAAATTTTGAGAGACCACCGGGACGGCCTATAGTGTCGGCCAAACAAGGAATATTGGAACCGATTGCCCAATGGTTAGACTTCCAGATGAAAGACACAGTGGCTAACTTACCTACATGTTTGAAGGACACACCTGCATTTTTACAACTAATTTCAGCCATCGAATTACCTCCTGAACCCATTATGTTACTTACCTGTGATGTTAAAAGTGTATATACCGTTATTCCCCATCTGGAAGGTATAGCTGCAACAAGACAGGTACTGGCTGATTCATCACACTATCAAGGCCCTCCCATTGAATTTACAATGGAACTGCTTGAAGCAGTAACTTGCAACTACTTTCGATTTGAAAAGAGTTGGTATCGCCAGTTGGCAGGGACATCGATGGGGGCGTCGATAGCCCCTATGTACGCTAATTGTTACATGTATAGGTATGAGACGGAACATATTTTGAAACCATTCAAGTCCAAGATCTTGATGTATGGGAGATTCATCGATGATTTGTTTTTTATCATCAAGGGTGACCTAGACACAGCTACGGATATGGTAGCTTCGATCAACAAGGCAAGTCCTAATATTGAGTTAACTATGACAGCCAGTTCTACAACTGTTGATTTTTTGGATGTGAGGGTGAGCATTGAAAATAATAAAATAACATACACCCTATTCACGAAACCCACTGACCGAAATACACTTCTTCACGCCACGAGCTTCCATCCCAATCCATTAAAGGCATCTTTGCCTTATACGCAATTTTTAAGGGTCTATAGGAACAACTCGGACCCGACCAGAGCTCAAGAGCAAATTCAAACTATGTGGGATAAGTTCCTGGAACGGGGATATAAGAAAGCTACTCTAAACAGTGCTCTACATAGATGCCACCAGATTGAAACCACACCAGATACTAAAAGCCAACGGTTGGTTTTTCCCACCGTTTATAATACAGCTTCTTCAGCATTAAGGAGATCTATAAATGCTAACTGGCGGGCAGTAAGGAATGATACCTCTCTTCCCAGCATATTTTCAGTTCCACCGATGATGTGTTATAAGAGAAATAAGAGCTTGAGGGACCTATTGGTTAGAACAGATCCCCGCCACTGTTACGAAACAAAAACAGTTGTCAGTAACCTTGGTTGTTACCGTTGCTTGGGATGTGTTACCTGTGGACACATGGTCCCAGGCCGGACGTTCTCACACCCTCTAACTGGTAAGCAGTATATCATCAAACATCGTCTTACATGCACCAGTGATTTTTTCATACATAAATTGACATGTCCGTGTGGCTTGGCCTATATAGGCAAAACAGACCTGCCGCTGAGAGAACGTATTTGAAATCACCGGTCAAGCATCAGGGTAGCGTACCGGGATAATACCTCTGAATTACCTGTGGCAAGACATTTCTTAGAGGCTGGACATGCTCTCCCGACTCTTAAACTTATGGCAATCGACCAGATACCACCACCAAAAAGAGGAGGTGACAGGAAGAAAATGCTCCTACAGAGAGAGATCTATTGGATTAGAACATTGGAAACGATTACACCTAAAAGGACTTAATGATAAATATTCTTTAGCAGTTTTTCTTTACTACTATAAAGAACTACTATAACTACTATACTTTGGACCAGACAATCTTACCTTGACTCCTGATAAGTTTCAATTCACCCATAAGCCCACCCGGTGGGATAGGCTGAGGGTTATTGGTACTTAAATGACGGAATAGTAAGGCATGTCTGCTTTGTCACACATATGAGTCTTACAAGTTATCAATGAAGGACCCATTGACCACACATGTAATATGCAATGGTCTTTATTGGGCAACTGAGAACCACTTGTATATTTTTTAGTAGTTTGTATTCTTTATTGTTTCTTATGGGTGATCATTCTCTATGAGTGTTATTGCATTTGGGAGCTGGGAGTATCTTTAATATGTAATGTAAACTCTGGTAGGAGGAGTCTAGTATGTTTGCATAGTCGTACTATTTAGGCTGGTCCGGGAGCGTTAGTGCTAATATTTTGGAATCCCGGTTATCGAATTTTCAACGGTGTGGTAGCTCTAATTAGTTTATTTTATAACCTCTAAGTGACACAGTTTTAACTGTGTCCCTGCATTGTCATATCTTTAGATACAGATTTGCTAATTTTTGAGTCCAGGGCTCTCACCTAGTCCTATTACTAAGTCTGGTCTGTGAGTGATAATGCCTTCCAAACCGGGCGATGAGAATACGACCTTTTTAGTGACCTGACTTTGGTTATATTACAATCCCTAAGTGACACAGTTCTAAACAGTATCCCAATATTGTTATATATTGAGACACAGATGTATAAACTTGTAAATATGTAGATAGTATTAGGTTGGGTTTTTTGTTACATGAATATGATACATGTTACAGACTCATAGGTTCTTACACCACTTTCAGTGACTTTCATGCAAAGAGAGTGATGCTAACAAGTACTATTTAGTACTATTTAAAACTTGATCCATTTCTGAACTTGCTGTCTAGTGAATATGGGTAGGGTACAAAGCTGTTCCCAAACAATATTTCATCCCTGATGTCTGTAACACAATTTAATTTTACAGCAGAATCTGCCCTCCAGTCTAAGGTGCTGTTTTTAAGTTTAAGATTCAAAATTTATTATTTTCATCTTTAAGTGTGTTTAAATACACTCAATATTTTGAGTTTCTTTTTAATTGGGATTGCCCGCCGTTCAACTCATTGTGAGCGGCCAGATACGAGGTTGACGCATGCGTGATGGTGCATGATGACGTCACCGGAGTGCGACCGACATTTTCGGCGCGAAAATGAACCGTGACGCCCGGGAGGGGAGGTCCAGACCCAGGTGGGGTAAGTCTATTGATTGTGAGTTTGTGGTGTGGGTATATATTGGGAGTTTATGTGTGTGCTAACCTTGTCCTGATGAAAGTCTAGAATTTCTAGACTGAAACGTTGAAATCTTTTTATTTGGAGCATTAAAAGTTACATTTTATTGAAGAAGTCCTTGGAGTGCGGTTTATTTCTCCTGTCTACATTTTTGCCGATCAAGCACCGGGCATTATGTGGAGTACACAGTGAGTGCAGCACCTTTTGTATTTATATATATATATATATATATATATATATTTTATATATATATTTATGGTGCAAGTGAAACATCAAAGAAGGCATAGATGTCTTCATTGAGATTTTAACGTAACTCACAAATGGGTAATCTACCCAGACAGGAAAATAAAAGTAATCAGGCTAAGTGTGCATGTCTAAAACCTATTACTAATGATTCAGTTATTGTAGATAGACATGGTAGGTGTAGGGAAACAGCTGAGAAAGTCACCTTAGACAGCCCCAGACACATGTTACCGACATATTGAGCACTAGCCTAAAACTTTGCGTTTTCAACTGGAGTGTGCTTAAGCAGGTTATTGAGAAAGATAATCAATTATATGTAACTTAAAATAAGTGTGAGAGCAGTAGAGAACATGTTACTAAATTGGCAGCAAACTGAGATATAACATGGAACAAGAAGCTCTACATGGCGGTCAGCCTATGCACATTATAGGGAATTTACAGTTCCACTTGGTGTGAATTGTCAAATTCAGAGACAGACGTGACCGCCTCAGATCTATTGACTCCTGTTTCTTTCCTCCCAGCTCTTCAACCCTCCGCTTAATTGTTATGTCTGTTTTGGATATAGACAGGCTTGAAACTTACCAGCAGACTTCTTGTTTTGCGGTGCGCTCATGCGGCCTTTGTACCTTAGGCGCGTTGGGCCTGGTATGCCATGCCAAGACTCTGCGGATCTCCAAGCCCAGGCCGGAATGGGGTCTCACTCCCATTGTCCACGGATCTTCCTACTCCTGGCAGCACATTTGTGGGTCCAAGCGAGCTCTGACAATAGATCCCTCTTGGTATGTTTCACCCTAGACTTTAAGTACATGTTGTTCATTTATTGGTTACCCATAATGACTTATAGTTCTTGTAATTTCACACAATTCCCAGTTTAGTGAGTAATCGCGTATTGATAGTTGAATTATGTTTAGCACTGGATTCAAATGTATGTATTGGATTTTCCATTAGACAGAATTTGGATAATAAAATTATAGACACATTTGTTCAGAATTTAGATATTATCATCCAATTTAATATTATACTATAGAGAAGAATGTTTGAGAGAATGATAGTTATTAGAACAGTTAGAACATATTATTAATTTTATTAATTCATTCATGAAGATATGAGTTGTATATTGTTATGTCAGAGTACATATTATGAATTTTATATTGTCATGGCATTCTATTGCAGATTTGCAACATACATTTTGCACAATAGCTATTTTCTTCTTTATTGGTACGATCAGTTCCAAATCAGAAATAACTGGGTGGGTTATTGAATAATTACAGGGTTCAAAGCTGTCATTAAAATAGCGAAACTGCATAATGCAATATTACCACATTTCATCAGGGTGAACTTGTTGGTCAACTCAATCATCCTAATATTTGCTGCCATCACATCGTAAAAATGCATATAGATAGTTTCTTTCCTGTATCCATTATTTAATGTAACTTTTATCAATAGGTCCAAAAAGTCACGTTTGGCGTATAAAATATATTTTATCTGCCATCATTTATCAATGTATGAAACGTGCCCTTAAATGTATTTGTAAATTTCCTCTGTGCAATATTTTTAATGCTATAGCAGAGAATAATTCTAGTGATTTTCCTAAACAGCTAATAAATATCTTATCTATTTTTATTATACTGCCAATAAAGCTGTTATCGTATTGAAATCATATTCCAATCACAATTTTCTTCAAAGATATAAGTACATATTATATAGTTAAATATAGTTAAAATAACATGTCTAAAGCAGACTTGATTGTATCTTTCACAGAGGTTGCTGAATATTGAGAAATCTGAATTACAAAAAATATTGTGTGTGTGTATTATGTGTGTATCTATCTGTCTGTCTATCTATCTAAAATGTATGTATGTAGTTAAGGCCCGGAGATTTTTCCCGCTACCTTCAGATTAGAGACTTTGCTCACTCTACTGAAGTGAAGATGACAGTTCAGTTACCCCTTACTGATTTTGAAAAAAATAGCAAAATAGGAAAGATAAAGGGAAGTCTTATGATTTTTATAACCAGTTAAGCAAGGAACCTACAGTTTTGGGTCCATTAAATTATATATCTCATTGGGAGGCAGACCTCCGAAAATGTTTGGAACCCAATGAATGGAACCCAATGAATGGACCAGTTTTTCGGAATAGGCAATTTATTCCAGGAAAATTAGCTGACCTTTGGTTAGAAGGAGAGGTGGTTTTATTTGCTAGTTTAAGGGAAAGAATGGAGTTAAGGCCAGGAGATTTTTCCCGCTACCTTCAGATTAGAGACTTTGCTCACGCTACTGAAGTGAAGATGACAGTTCAGTTACCCCTTACTGATTTTGAAAAAATTAGCAAAATTGGAAAGATAAAGGGAGGTCTTATATCTGATTTTTATAACCAGTTAAGCAAGGAACCTACAGTTTTGGGTCCATTAAATTATATATCTCATTGGGAGGCAGACCTATGAAAATCTTTGGAACCCAATGAATGGATAGATATATGGGAAACTGCATCAAAAATATCGATATGCGTGATCTCTCAAGAGCAGATGTTTAAAATATTGTTTAGATGGCACGTGACCCCTGTCTTTTTGTATAAATTGGTAAAAATCCAAGCGATTTGTGTTGGTGGGGATGTGGTCAACAAGCGACACATCTACATATGTAGTGGGAGTGCCCAAAAATTAAAAGCTTTTGGGAAGAAATAAAAAACTGGTGTCAACAATACTACAGGAAAATAAAGAATTAAACCCTTGGATATTTTTATTATCCAAATCAATAACTGGCCAACTCAGATATTCTCAGAAGCTTGTATTCCTTATCACATTGGCAGCACGTAGATGTATAACCGCCGGCTGGCTAAAAGCACACCTACCATCTATGAGAGAGGTTGATTTAAAAATTAAAAAAATTTTTTTAGGGATGATTTATCCTCAAGAGTTAGGTATTCTTACTTTACTTTTAGTAAAGTCTGGGACCCGTGGAAGGCATATATAAAAAAGAGAGACATACCGAGATAGAGAGAGTTGATCTTTTTCATTTTTTTGGGGGGGAGGAGGGGTTATTTTAAATATAAAATATGCATTGTTGAATAACTAAACTCTGAGATATTTGACTTAAGAATCAACGTTATAGCTGTATGTAATGATTTATGTTACTGATTGTATACCGTGTTCACTCTTCAATGTTAAAGGGACACTAAAGTCACCTGAACAACTTCAGCTTAATGAAGCAGTTTTGGTGTATAGAACATGCCCCTGCAGCCTCACTGCTCAATCCTCTGCCATTTAGGAGTTAAATCCCTTTGTTTATGAACCCTAGTCACACCTCCCTGCATGTGACTTGCACAGCCTTCTATAAACACTTCCTGTATAGAGAGCCCTATTTAGGCTTTCTTTATTGCAAGTTCTGTTTAATTAAGATTTTCTTATCCCCTGCTATGTTAATAGCTTGCTAGACCCTACAAGAGCCTCCTGTATATGATTAAAGTTCAATTTAGAGATTGAGATACAATTATTTAAGGTAAATTACATGTGTTTGAAAGTGAAACCAGTTTTTTTTTCATGCAGGCTCTGTCAATCATAGCCAGGGGAGGTGTGGCTAGGGCTGCATAAACAGAAACAAAGTGATTTAACTCCTAAATTACAGTGAATTAAGCAGTGAAATTGCAGGGGAATGATCTATACACTAAAACTGCTTTATTTAGCTAAAGTAATTTAGGTGACTATAGTGTTCCTTTAACCCCTTAAGGACCAAACTTCTGGAATAAAAGGGAATCATGACGTGTCAGACACGTCATGTGTCCTTAAGGGGTTAAATAAAGAATAAAAAATAAAAAAAAGACAATGATTAAAACTAAATTGAAATTTGCCGCCTAAATTAACACTGCACAGAGGGTCTGTTGTAGGGGCAAAAGAGACAGACCAGGGCTTGGTAAAGAGACACCTAGAGGGGCTGGGAGGACACAGAAAGACACAGAGGGGCTGGGGAAAGGGCAAAAGAGAGGCTTTAACCGCTTGGGGACCAGACTGTTTTGGTCATGTTGTACGTTAAGGACCAGGGCTGTTTTAACACTTCTGAGGTGTTTGTGTTTAGATGTAAATTTCCTCTCTCTCATTTACTGTTCCCATACAAGTTATATATTGTTGTTTTTTTAACATAGAAACATAGAATGTGACGGCAAATAAGAACCAATCGGCCAATCTAGTCTGCCCAATTTTCTAAATACTTTCATTAGTCCCTGGCCTTATCTTATAGTTAGGATAGCCTTATGCCTATCCCACGCATGCTTAAACTCCTTTACTGTGTTAACCTCTACCACTTCAGCTGGAAGGCTATTCCATGCATCCACTACCCTCTCAGTAAAGTAATACTTCCTGATATTATTTTTAAACCTTTGTCCCTCTTATTTAAGACTATGTCCTCTTGTTCTGGTCGTTTTTCTTCTTTTAAATATAGTCTCCTCCTTTACTGTGTTGATTCCCTCTATGTATTTAAATGTTTCTATCATATCCCCCCTGTCTCTTCTTTCCTCCAAGCTATACATGTTAAGATCCTTTAACATTTCCTGGTAAGTTTTATCCTGCAATCCATGAACCAGTTTAGTAGCCCTTCTCTGAACTCTCTCTAAGGTATCAATATCCTTCTGGAGATACGGTCTCCAGTACTGCGTACAATACCCCACGTGAGGTCTCACCAGTGTTCTGTACAATGGCATGAGCACTTCCCTCTTTCTACTGCTAATGCCTCTCCCTATACAACCAAGCATTCTGCTAGCATTTCCTGCTGCTCTATTACATTGTCTGCCTACCTTTAAGTCATCAGAAATAATCACCCCTAAATCCCTTTCCTCAGATGTTGAGGTTAGGACTCTATCAAATATTCTGTACTCTGCCCTTGGGTTTTTACGTCCAAGATGCATTATCTTGCACTTATCCACATTAAATGTCAGTTGCCACAACTCTGACCATTTTCCTAGTTTACCTAAATCATTAGCCATTTGGCTTATCCCTCCTGGAACATCAACCCTGTTACATATCTTAGTATCATCAGCAAAAAGACATACCTTACCATCAAGACCTTCTGCAATGTCACTAATAAAAATATTAAAGAGAATGGGTCCAAGTACAGATCCCTGAGGTACCCCACTGGTGACAAGCCCAAGCTTCGAATATACTCCATTGACTACAACCCTCTGTTGCCTGTCACTCAGCCACTGCCTTACCCGTTCAACAATATTGGAATCCAAACTTAAATATTGCAGTTTATTGATAAGCCTTCTATGTGCAACAGTGTCAAAAGCCTTACTGAAATCTAGGTAAGCAATGTCTACTGCACCACCCTGATCTATAATTTTAGTTACCCAATCAAAAAAATCAATAAGATTAGTTTGGCATGATCTCCCTGAAGTAAATCCATATTGTCTCTGATCTTGAAATCCATGTGTTTTTAGATGTTCAACAATCCTATCCTTTAACATGTTTTCCATCACTTTCCCCACTACTAAAGTAAGGCTTACTGGCCTATAGTTGCCCGACTCCTCCCTATTACCTTTCTTGTGAATGGGCACAACATTAGCCAACTTCCAATCTTCTGGGACTACTCCTGTTATCAATGATTGGTTAAATAAATATGTTAATGATTTTGCTAGTACACCACTAAGCTCTTTTAATAGCTTTGGGTGTATTCCATCAGGTCACATTGACTTATTTGTCTTTACTTTTGATAGTTGAAATAGAACCTCTTCCTCTGTAAACACACGTGTAATAAATGACTCATTTATCCTTTTTCTTAACTGAGGTCCCTTTCCTTAATTTTCATCTGTAAATACCAAACAAAAATATTCATTGAGGCAGTCAGCTAGACCTTTATCTTCTTCTACATACCTTCCTTCTTTTATTTTTAATCTAACTAAACTTTATTTTCTCATTTATGTATCTAAAAAAAAAAGTTTTGTCCCCCTTTTTTACTGACTGTGCTATTTTCTCTTCTGTGTGTGATTTGGAAGCTCTTATAACTTGCTTAGCCTCTTTCTGCCTAATATTATAGATCATTCTGTCTTCCTCACTCTGTTTTTTTTTTATAATTACTAAATGCTAACTTTTCGTTTTTTACTATTTTGGCCACATTTGCGGAGTACCACAGCGGTTTCTTGAATTTTTTGCTTTTACTGACAAGCCTAATGCAATTTTCTGTTGCCTTCAGTAGTGCAACTTTTAAATAATCCCATTTCTCTTGGACTCCATTTAAATTGCTCCAGTCTGATAATGACTCCTTTACACATATTCTAATTTTAGAAAAGTCTGTTTTTCTAAAGCCTAAAACTTTTGTTTTTGTGTGGTGTGACTCAGTCACTGTTCTTATATTAAACCACACTGACTGATGATCACTTTTTTCAGGAAAAAAGGGGGCTTTCTTTGCATACCATTATTTGTATCATGTCATGTAATTTACTTAAAAAAAATAATAATAATACAATATGGTGAAAAATTAAAAAATAAAATGTTTTTGGACTTTTACTTGAAAAATCTTTTACTTATCTACAAACGCTAATGAAAAAAAAAACTGCTAAATAGATTCAAGATTTTGTCCTGAGTTTAAAAACACCAGTGTTTACATGCTTTTTTGCTTTTTTTTTGCAAGTTATAGGGCTAGAAGTACAAATAGGGAATTGCTATTTCAAAATATATATTTTTAAAATGTATCAATAGTGACATTGTAACACTGTTATCAGTCATAAATCTCTGAATCACACCTCACATGTACATATTTTTTTAAAGTAGACAATCCAGGGTATTCAATATGGGGTATGTCCAGTCTTTTTTAGTAGCCACTTAGTCACAAACACTGGCCAAAGTCAGCATTTATATTTGCTTGTGTGTTAAAAATGCAAAAAACAATTATGAACGTTAACTATGGCCAGTGTTTTTCAGTGGCTACTGAAAAAGACTGAACATACCCCATTTGCAATACCGTGGGTTGTCTTCATTTGCAATTGTTTGCCATCATGGGGGTGATTCTCATTCCTGGGCTACCATACGCTTTCAAAGGCAACGTAACCAATCTGAAAATTTTCAATGTAAAAAAATTTGACCCTGTAACTTTCAAAAACACTATAAAACCTGTACATGGGGGATACTGTTACACTCGGGAGACTTTGCTGAACACAAATATTAGTAAAATATATCACAACAATTATATCATCAGTGAAAGTGCCTTTTGTGTGTGAAAAATGCAAAAAACTTCACTTTCACTGACAATATCATCGCTGTGATATGTTTTACTGTTTTAAAACACTAATATTTGAGTTCAGCAAAGTCTCCCGAGTAGTTCAGTACCACCATGTATAGGTTTTAGGGTGTCTTAGAAAGTTACAGGGTTAAATACAGTGCCAGCAAATTAAATTCTCTGGACTTTCGGCCTGGGTTGTCAGGCCGGTCCCTCAAATTGCAATCAATAAAATTACTTAATATATAATATTTATATATTTTAAGTTTACGTGTATATTTATGAAATTATTTATGTAATTTTGTATATGGATATATATATATTCCGTATTATTTTGATTTATTTATATATACATAGATGTATATATAATTTCATTCTAAGTGTATTTTGATATAAATATATATATATATATATATATATTAATATTAAAATACAGTTAGAATAACATTTCATATATATATTAATTTAAAAATATATATTTTTAAGTTTTTTAATTTATTTTAATTTACTTATTATTTGTATTTTATTATAATATAGTTATTATATATAGTATATGTATATACGTGTGTAATTTAATTATAAGTGTATTTTTATATTGATATATGTATATATTAAAGTGTATTTTTATATTAATATATGTATATATTATAAAAATACACTTTGTATGACATTATACATATCAGATATATAGACATATATTATATAAATATAATATATGTCTATATATCATATGTGTGTATATATATATATATATATATATATATATATACACACACATATATAAATTATATTTTTATTTATTAACTATTTTTTTTTTTCATTTTAGACATGCAGGGAGACTGCCTGTCAGCACAGGCAGTCCCCCTGCAAGCAGATACTTGGACACCTATTGTGGCCATGTGACCGCTCTGTTCAGCGATCACATGGCCATTGGCTCCTAATTCGCCGAGGGGAGACAGGCAGTCTCCCCATACCGGGAGCAATGCCGATCGCCGCCGGGGGAACGGCGGCAATCAGGTAAGTACATAATACCGTTATGACGGTTCAGGCCTCAAGGGGATTTTTCCAAAGACGGTCCTGAACTGTCACCGGCCGTTAAGGGGTTAATTAAACCCTTTAGATTTTAGTTGTGTCAAGTAACATCTACTGAAGATTTAGTCGACTAAAAGCTACTGGAGATTTAGTGAAATAAAATCTACTGACGATTTAGTCAACTAAAACTAAGACAATTCAGATGACTAAAATAGGACTAAACCTAAAATGGCATTTTAGTCAAAAGACTATGACTAAAACTAAATAAAAATTTGCTGCCAAAATTAACACTGATGTTTATCTAAATTACCTATAATCCTATTTGTTTTTCCTAATAATCTTTTTTCATTTTAGCCATTCCTTATTCCAATAAATCATCTAGAATTGTATTACTAGTTGCCTGATCATTTGATTTAGTTCTACATTGCCAGATCAGTTAATTATGATCTATTATTCCTGGAGAGAATTTTTCAGTTTTATACCAAGAATCTTACTCCTCTTGTTTATCAACATTGCGTCACCAATTACGAAGTCTATTCTCAAATAAGAACAGTGCACAGAAGTGAAAATGTATATTCCTTATTCTGGAAGTGGAAGACTCTCCAGGCATCGTATAGCATATTTTCCTTCATAAACATAGTCAGAGACTTTGCTGTTTTTATTGTTCTCTTGTCTAAGATTTCTCCTCTTAATTTCTTAGCTTTGCTCGGGTCGCCCACGAAATTGAAGTCACCAGCCCAGATTAGAATCACCTTTGGAATTTTCCTTATTTTTCCAAATATTTCTTCAATAAAAGGTTATCTGAATAGTATTTGGTGAATAAATATTTACCAATATATGCATTATTTTATATTACATATTGTAATTACATATCTAGCTTCTAAGTCACAATCCTGATGTAAACTTTCTGATTATACCCTGTTGGAAAACAAAATAGTCACTTCCCTAACTTTGTTGTAAGAAGAAGAGGCACAGATCATATTGGAAATGTTTTCTCATTTTTACTTCTTACTTATTAATTAGCAAATCTGTCTCCTGTAAAAAAATATATATATATCCACTTTTTCTTTTTTTAAAACAACTTCAGTATTGCCGCACGATTTTGTGGAGACTTAAGCCCCTGTACACTTAGTACATTATTCGTCTATAGAATCTGGCCTCCAAGATATACAATAACAACCTATGTGATAAACAAATTCAGTGATACATTAGAATAGCAACCTGTTATTTAACTGACCAACGGACTTAGAGACCCATTATTTATATATAACACAACTAACAAAGATAACATTTTGCATAACACATTAGATGCTTTGCGGTGCCTGGTGGGTCTCCATTGTACTGTTATGGGCAAATGGCTGTGCACTTTGTCTTTAAGAGATATTGCAAACTGACAAGGTGTTAGAAATGGAACAGATTGTTTTTCTTTTAGTACATAATATACTGTGGTAACCCTAAATAGATAAAGATGTTCAGACTTTAAGATGCCATCTTGTCCTAAGTCAGGGAATTTTCCATGACGTGTTATGACCTTGTATTTTTGACAAGTTAAAGGAGGTCCTAAAATGTATAAAGTAAAATAAGTGTTACTTTTTCATATATGAACTACGGTAACCCTGAAATGAAGACACCTAAGGTATAAATAATTGTTAAGGCACAGAGAGAGGAGAGATTTGGAGAAAGACGCTGCTCCATCTTAAAATGACAGAGAAGTTGACATGATGACATGTTCAGGAGGGTATGTTAATCTATAAATGATATTTGCAAGGATATAGTTTACTCTTATAAAATCTGCTATAAATTATTGTAATGGATTTTAAATGTCTATATTTATATTTTTATTTAATAAAATATCTAAAGACAAAACTTTATTGCTTCCAAGACAATCCTTATTTTATATTGTATTCTCAATTATTTATATATGTTAAATAGAGGATCTCTTACTAACTATATACAATTATGGCTAAGATATCTGTATGGTTAGCCCTGCTAAGTTCTATGCTTTAAGACGTTATAGTGGTAAATAAGGGAACCCGCCGTGGTTACAGCACTAGGAAGGCAGTGCTGTTGCAGTAAATAACTTATTGTTCCTCCATTCTGTAATCACATATCTGTTTATTATTTATATGCATGTTATTTAACAACAGGGATGAAAGAATGCAACTGTGTATGGTCTATACTATAGTAAGAATGTGAGCCTTACTAAAAGGCTAGATAAACTGCTAGACTATGACATATTCCATGACATTGGGCGTATAGGGCAGACTAGCAAGGGGAGCAAGACTAACAAATACTTTTGGGGCAGCTCTTATTTAAATAATTTTCATGTGCAGAATCCTTATTATATCTAAATAAATAAACACATTTAAATAGATACATAATAATCAGACCCCAGCTCTCCTATCATTGCTATCCGCATCTTAACAGATATAGAGAAGTAAAAGAAGGGTGGGTGTTGGGTGGTGGGAGAGCCCAATTATTTCAACTGCTTGGAAATGGTTTGACAAAAAGTGGAAAGAATCCACTGGGGTGGCTATGAGTCTAGTGTGGAGGAGAGCTGCTTGACATATCAGTTATATGCTGACCCTCTTTAATAAACTGATGGTGTAGAAGTTTTTTCAATAAGAAATGTTTTTTTTTCAATCTTCTGATATTAAGCTATTGACTGTTTTCAGTGATTCTGTTACACTTTGAGGGTTAGTCATAAAGGAAATTGCAAATTATAGGCCAAAATAAGCCTTAAAATTGCTATTTCTCATGTCAGTTTCCCACAATTCCCAGTATATTGATTAATCACATATTAATACTTGAATTATGTGTAGTACCGTATTAAAATGTATGTATTGGATTTTCCATTAGACAAAATTAGGATTATGAAATAACACACAAATTTGTTGATACTTCAGACGTTGTTATCTTATTTAATATGATACCGTAGGGAAATATGTTTAAGAAAAAGTTTGCTGTTAGAACAGTTATCCATGAAGAGATGAGTTTTATATTGTCAGGCAGACTGCATATTAATAATGTTAAATTATCGCTGCATTCTATTGCTGCTTTTTGCACAGTATCAATTTTCTTTATTAATGTGAACAGTTCCAAGTCAGAAATATCAGAAAACAATGTTTTGACAAAAATGTCTTAAAGACAGACTGAACTGACGGCACCAGTAGCCTCCTCGAACCACAAAGATAATAGCAAGTTTTATCTTATAGATTTAATGATTCATATGCATGGTCTGTGTTATATAATACAATTATAACATTTCATAATTACCTTATTTACCTTATTTGAATCTACAGCCTTGCGGTTGTTTAATGTTTAGATGGGTGTTGTCTTTCTCAACACGAATAGGTATTTCCATATAAATTGCATTTCAGGTTCTCAAACATCCACACAGACTGGAGGCAGATTTCTGAAACAGAACAGTAAGTATACAAATTCCCCCTTCTGGATGCTTGTGAGGCTGTCAGCCAACGATCTAGCCATGCACCGTATGGCTTAGTTTAGGAGAGCTAAGGGAAGGTTTTTGCATAAGAGCTTCTGGCTCTCCATAGGAAGTAGTGGAGGTGGAAAGCGATGCCAAGTAAGAATCTAAACCATTTCTAAACACACTGACCACTTTCATGGCAGGCATCAGGGCATTTCTGATGAACTTTATTAATTACGGGGCTTCAAGTGTTCCTTTATGGAAAATGCATGCTGGTGTTGTGTTATAAAATACTGTCTTGCAGAATGTCTGTTTCTCTTCAACTTAATTTGTTTGTCATAATGTATTTGTCTGATTTGCTATATATATGTCCATCATACCCATTGTACGGCACCGCAGCATATGTTCGTGCTCTGTTACTAATAATAGAAATGTATATTTTTTTAAGCACCTATTAGTGGTAATAGGAATCTCTAACCTGAGCCCTTTAGTTGTTGCTGCACTACAAATCCCATTATTCTTTGCACTTTTACTTTATATTGGTTAATTCCTTCAGTAACAGAATATTGTGCAGTATGTTCCTCTCGACTGTATCACATCTAATATATTAAATTTTTACATACGGTAACTGAAAAGAGACATGGTTCACCAAGTGAAGCTTTTCTCATATCTGTTTTTTTTCTGTTGACCCAAATAAAGGCAAAAACACAATTTGAAGCACTTTCCAATTTTGCAACACATTAGGGAAAAATCATTTTTGACCACAGAATGATAGTCTGTTTTATCCTTGGAACAAGAAGTTATTACCCCACAAATTAAAAATGATATCCCTGTATGTTATGTTTTTGCAAGTATTTATCCAATTGCAGTTTAAACATCTGTATAGACACTAACCTCAAAGGTAGAAAATTCCTCATTCTTACTCTTCTTACTGTAAAAAAAATCCTTTGCCTTAGACTAAATCTCCTTTCTTCCAATCTAAATATGTGACCTTGTGTCCTATGTATAGTCCTGTTTTTGAATAGATTTCCAAACAATGGTCCCAAATATATTTGTATAATTCAATAATATCCCCTCTGTGGTGCAGTTTTTCTAAACTAAAGAGATTTAAATTTGTTAGCTCTCTTCATAACTAAAATGTTCCATTCCCTTTATTAATTTTGTAGCCAACCTCTGCACTTTTCTACTGCTATAATATCCTTCTTTAGAACATTTTACTCAAAATTACACAGCATATTCAAGGTGTGATCTTATCAGTGATTTATAAAGAATAATTATATATTCATCCTGAGAATTAATTTTCCTTTTTATACATGAGAACACCTTATTGGCATTAGCAACTACTGATAGACATTGCACATTTTTGCCTAGTTTGTTGTCTACATACAAGAAGGTCAAATCCTTTTTGTGTGTTGTTATCCCTAATTCCCTACTATTTAGGGTATAAGTTGCTTGTGCATACTTTTGCATTTTTCTATATTAAATTTCATCTGCAAGTTGGGTACCCAGTCTATCTAAGTCCCTCTGCAGCAAACTAGTATCATGGTCATTAGAGGCAGCTTTCTAATTAGGCGATTTAGGTGAACGCCTAAGGCCTCGTGCTGGCTGGGGCCTCGTGGCCGCCTAAGTTTCCTTAGGGCAGAGGGCCTGACATCAGGAGGGGGCCCGGCCGCTTGCCCTGTGCCGCCGGATGCGAGGCTTTTCCAATCTGTCCTGAGAGCCAGCCTTCAGTCTGCAGCTCCGCCGGGTGTGAGCTGCAGACTGAAGTGTCTCGCGATCCCCAGCCAATCAGATCAATGCCGCGGTTAACCACGGCAACACTCTGACTTCTGGAGATTGCAAGACTCCTATCTCATTCTGCAGCTCACACCAGGCAGGGCTGCAGACTGGATAGGAAGGCCACAGCACCACCAGGGAGAATGACAGCCCAGAGGACTACCTGGGAGAATGAAAGCCCACAGGACCACCAGGAAGCCAGGACACTAAAGGTATTTCTAATACCTCTCCTTCTCTTTGCCCCCTGTCAACCCCTCATTCCCACACTTTGTCCCTGTCACCCCTCCTTACCTCACTTTGTCCCCTGTCACCCCCTCATTCCCTCACTCTGCCCGCTGTCATCCCCTCCTTCCCTCACTCTGCCCCCTGTCACCTCCTCACTTTGCCCCTGTCACCCCATCCTTCCCTCATTTTACCCCCTGTCACCACCATACTCTGCCCCCTGTCACCCCTTAATTTTGCCCCCTGTCACCCCTTAACTCTGCCCCCTGTTACCCCCTCGCTCTGACCCCTGTCACCCCCTCACTCTGACCCCTGTCACCCCCTCATTTTGCCTACTGTTACCCCCTTACTCTGCCCACTGTTACCCCCTCCCTCTGACCCCTGTCACCCCAACACTCTGACCCCTGTCACTCCCTCACTCTGCGCCCTGTCATCCCCTCACTCTGCGCCCTGTCATCCCCTCACTCTGCCCCCTGTCACCCCCTCACTCTGTCCCCATCACCCCTCACTATGCCCCCTGTCACCCCCTTACTTTGTCCCCATCACCCCCCACTTAGCCCCCTGTCACCTCCTCATGCCCTCACTTAGCCCCTGTCACCTCCTGTCACCCCCCACTCAGCCCCATCACCCCCTCCTTCCCTCACAAAGCCCCCTGTCACCCCCTCACTCTGTCCCCTATCACCCCCACTAAGCCCCCTGTCACCCCTTAACTATGCCCCCGTCACCCCCTCGCTCTGCCCCCTGTCACCCCCTCACTCTGACCCCTGTCATCCCCTCACTTTGCCCACTGTTACCCCCTTACTCTGCCTACTGTTACCCCCTCCCTCTGACCCCTATCACCCCATCACTCTAACCCCTGTCATCCCCTCACTCTGCGCCCTGTCATCCCCTCACTCTGCCCCCTGTCACCCCCTCACTCTGTCCCCATCACCCCCTCACTCTGTCCCCATCACCCCTCACTATGCCCCCTGTCACCCCCTTACTTTGTCCCAATCACCCCCCACTTAGCCCCCTGTCACCTCCTCACGCCCTCACTTAGCCCCTGTCACCTCTTGTCAACCCCTCACTCTTCCCCCTGTCACCCCCACTCAGCCCCATCACCCCCTCCTTCCCTCACTCTGCCCCCTGTCACCCCCTCACTCTATCCCCTATCACCCCCACTAAGCCCCCTGTCACCTCCTCATCCTCTCACTCTGCCCCCTGTCACCCCCTCACTCTGCCCCCAGTCACCCCCTCCCACTTCCTCACCACCCCACTCTGTCCCCTGTCACCCCCCCACTCAGCCCATCACTTCCTCTTTCCCTCACACTGCCCCATCACCCACTCACTTTGCCCCCTATCACCACCACTCAGCCTCCTGTCACCCCCTCACTCTGCCCCTTTTCACCCCCTCACTCTGCCCCTTTTCACCCCCCCACTCAGCCCCCTGTCACCCCTTCACTCTGCCCCCTTTCACCCCCTCCTTACCTCAGTCTGCCCCCTGTCACCCTTTCACTCCACTCACTCTGCCCCCTGTCACCCCCTCACTCTGCCCCTTTTCACCCCCTCACTCTGCCCCTTTTCACCCCCCACTCAGCCCCCCTGTCACCCCTTCACTCTGCCCCCTTTCACCCCCTCCTTACCTCAGTCTGCCCCCTGTCACCCTTTCACTCCCCTCACTCTGCCCCCTGTCACCCCCTCACTTTGCCCCCAGTCACCAAGTCACTCTGCCTCCTGTCACCCCCTCACTTTACCCCCGTCACCCCCTCACTCTGCCCCATCACTCCCTCACCTTGCCCCCTGTCACCCCCTCACTCTGCCCCCTGTAACCCCCACTCTGCCCCTGTCCCCTCCTCACTCTGTCCCCTGTTACCCCCTCACTCTGACCCCTTTCACCCCCTCACTCTATCCCCATCATCCCCTCACTCTGCTGCTGTCATCCCCTTACTCTGCCCCCTGTTACCCCCTCACTCTAACCCCTGTCACGCCTCACTCTGACCCCCGTCACCCCCTCACTCTGCCCCCTGTCACCCCCTCACTTTGTCCCCTATCACCCCCACTCAGCCCCCTGTCACCCCCTCACTCTTCCCCTTTTTCACCCCCTCACTCTGCCCCCTTTCACCCCCTCACTCTGCCCCTTTCACCCCCTCACTCTGCCCCCTATCACCCCCCCACTCAGCCCCCTGTCACCCCTTCACTCTGCCCCCTTTCACTCCCTCCTTACCTCACTCTGCCCCCTGTCACCCTCTCACTTCCCTCACTCTGCCCCCGTCACACCCTCACTTTGCCCCAAGTCACTCTGCCCCCTGTCACCCCCACTCAACCCCCTGTCACCCCTTCACTCTTCCCCCTTTCACCCCCTCCTTCCCTCACTCTGCCCCCTGTCACCCTCTCACTCCCCTCACTCTGCCACCTGTCACCCCCTCACTTTACCCCTTGTCACCCCCTCACTTGGCCCCATTACTCCCTCACCTTGCCCCCTGTCACCCCCTCACTCTGCCCCCTGTAACCCCCACTCTGCCCCTGTCACCTCCTCACTCTGTCCCCTGTTACCCCCTCACTCTGACCCCTTTCACCCCCTTACTCTGTCCCCATCATCCCCTCACTCTGCTGCTGTCATCCCCTTACTCTGCCCCCTGTTACCCCCTCACTCTGACCCCTGTCACGCCATCACTCTGACCCCTGTCACCCCATCACTCTGTCCCCTGTCATCCCCTCACTCTGCTGCTGTCATCCCCTTACTCTGACCCCTGTCACCTCCTCAGTCTGCCCCCTGTCACCCCCTCCTTCCCTCACTCTGCCCCGTCACCCTCTCACTCCCCTCACTCTGCCCCTTGTTATCCCCTGACTCTGCCCCCTGTCACCCCCTCACTTTGCCCCAGTCACCCAGTCACTCTGCCCCTGTCACCCCCTCACTTTGCCCCTGTCAAGCCCTCCTTCCCTCACTTTACCCCCTGTTACCCCCTCACTCTGCCCTTGTTACTCTCTCACCTTGCCTCCTGTCACCCCCTCACTCTGCCCCCTGTCACCCCCCCTCTGTCCCCTGTCTCCCCCTCCCACCTCCTCACCCCCTCACTCTAACCCCTGTCAACCCCCACTCAGCCAGTCACCCCCTCCTTCCCCTTCTGCCACCTTCTGCCCCCTGTCATCCCCTCACTCAGCTCCCTATCATTCTTCCATCCTTCATTCAGCCCCCCTGTCACCCCCTCACTCAGCCTCCTTTCACCCCTTCCTTCCCACACTCTGCCACCTCTCTCATTTTCACACTCTGCCACCCTTTCACACTCTGTTATCCCCCTTCCACACTCTGTCCCTGCCTTCCACAATCTGTCAGCCCCCTCCATACTCTGTCATCCCCCTCCACGCACACACTGTCACCCCCTCCACATATACACTGTCACCCCCCCTCCACACATCCTGCACCACTCCCCACACACACTGTCGCCCCCTTAAACCTGCCACACTCACAACCCATCCGGATACTGTCACACTCACCCCCTCCAACCAAAGCACACTAAACTCCCCTCATTCTGCCACATTCACCCTATCACATTACCCCCTAATCCTGTTACACTCAACTTTTCTCTCACTGTCATGCTCACCACTCCTTTTTCTGTCACACTCCCTCCTCCAACCGTGCTACACTCACCTCCAACCCTGACACACACATCCTGTCAATTCACCTTAATCATGTCACATTCACCAACGCTTGCCCTATCACACTCACTCCTCCAACAATGCCACATTCACCCCAACCCTGTGATACACACCTCCCCAACCATGTCATATTCACTCTGTCACATTAACAATTAAACCTGTCATGCTTACCTCCCCTCACCCTGTAACACTCCATATTTCAACCATGTCACACTTGCCCTCCCTTATTTTGTCACACTAACCCCTCCACACTGGCACTTATGTATACACGACTGCCAGGCTGTACAACCATATCCAGCAATCGTGTATAAATGATTAGCATAATTGTAAATTAAATTAGATTATTGCATACTATGCCATAGCTACAGCCAAATAGCTCACAACGCAGCCGCATAGGGAGCCGTGACAATGCAAGCTTCTAAAGATGAATACAAAGACTACCTCTCTGCATCCAAAAATGCAAGCCTGCCATTTAATATACTTACAGCTTCTTATAAACACGCTAATGGGCCTCATGTTTGAGTTTCTCCTAAGGCCTCGCAAAGTCTAGAGCTGCCCCTGCTGGTCATATTGTATTACTTTGCGTCAACTACACACACTGAAGCATGACTTTCAATGCCTATTTCAAGATCATTTATAAATACTTTGAATAAAAGCAGTCCCAGAACAGAACCCCGAGAGACACCACTTACCACTGTTGTCCAGCTTGAAAATTTACCATTAATGACAACTCTCTCTCTACTCTTAACAACTCTATGTAATCAAGCATAAATAAACTGCTTTATTGAGATGACTACTGATTTAGTCTAATTTTTATTTATGGAAGATACCTTGCTGATCTTTTGCAGAAAATGAAGGTCCTCCTTTTCTGTTTGAGCTTCTCTCTACTATGCAAAGTAGTCTTCAGTCACAACGGTGGTGAACATGACGATGATTATGAAAGAGGAACACACGACTCACATCATCATGTTTTTGCCAATGAATCCATAGCTTGCCATAAAATTGTACCATCCAATTCTCAGTTTGCCTCTAGATTATTCAAGCAGATAACAGATAGAAATCCTTTAGATAATATTTTCATTTCCCCGGTCAGTATTTCCACTGCTCTTGCCATGCTTTCTAAAGGAGCTAAGTCCAAGACCCATGACGAGATCTTAGAAAAGCTTGGCTTCAACAGCTCTGAAATCACAAAGGAGGAATTTAATTCTTGTTTCCAGCATCCTTTCTATGTCTTTAATCACCCTGATTGTGAGCTACAGCTCGACAGTGGGAATGCCCTCTTTATAGACACAAAACTCAAACTGCTCCAGTCATTTTTAGATGATGTCAAGAGAAATTACGAGTCAGAAGCATTTTCTAGTGACTTCACAAATTCAGATGAAGCAAAGAACCAGATCAACAGCTACGTGGAAAAGAGAATCAATGGGAAAATTCCTGAGCTACTCAGCAGTATTGACAAGGACACAATGTTATTCCTTATCAACGTTATTTATTTCAAAGGTAAGGCCAAAACTGCTCTACTAATTAATTAGGAATGCTATAGCCAAATTTCAAATGTACCATTGTTTCACTTTTGTACAGATTCAATATATATGTGATTCATTATAAAACATAATCTGCCAGTTATTTCTCTACACTGCACTACATTAACTAACACTACTCATTACACACTTAACCATACTGTACTACACAAACACTATCAACCCCTACAATACCCTAACTCTAACTAGTAACTCCTTTGTTAACACTATTAACTACCTTAACACTAATGTTGGTCTAAAACAGGGTTGGCCAATAGGTAGATCCTCAGATGTGGTAGAACTACAACTCCCATCATGGGAGTTGTAGTTCTACACCATCTGGGGATCTCCCTATTGGGCAGCCCTGGTCTAAAGATATTGCTGTAATATAAAAGATACATAATGATGTAGCATGTATTAAGGAAAAGTAATGCCTTTTTGTGGTTCTGGAGACATTTATACACAACTTAACCTAAGTCTTGTGGTTTATAATTATGTCTCCAGAATCCTTCAATGGTATTGGTTTTCCCATAGTACACATTTCACCATTATGTATTCTCTCTCCATTTCCATTGTGGTTTATAAATAAGTTCAGTGATTTATATAAATGTTTGCAGGTATAAGTCTGCCCC
Organism: Pelobates fuscus; assembly: GCF_036172605.1. Classification (NCBI taxonomy): domain Eukaryota; kingdom Metazoa; phylum Chordata; class Amphibia; order Anura; family Pelobatidae; genus Pelobates; species Pelobates fuscus. Next base: position 34,806,274 of record NC_086329.1, on the reverse strand, counting down.
CTTGGTCAGTGACATCACAGGAAGGATTTTGCCTCTGGAGTGCGCATGTTGCAAATGTAACGTTGATGGACAAACCCTAGTCACTTGCATGTGTTTTCATTGGCTTGGAAGATCATTGTACGTAGTCTGGTTCATAAAACTGTACTGTGAAAAAAGTCTGATAGCAACAGCAGTCATCATAGCAGCTGCTATCATCTAATTCACCAGTTACTCTCATCATATAGCTGCATGGAACTATGTCTGGGACTAAGCAAAATCTAATTTAAGCATCTTATGTGATGAGGAATAAAAACAAAAAAATAAGAAATTAGAATGAAAGGCACCTGATTAGTAGAACGTCTTCCTTGCTTGGGACCACCTACCTACTGGAGCATCTGTTTGTAAAATTGCTGCAATTGTAGAAACTTTAAAGAAAGGTATTTTTTTTTCTTTTGTTATTAATTCATTGTGGTTGAATATTTCTAATCCATCGTTTAAATTAAGGATAGGCCACCTTCAGCACTCCAGATGTTGGGGACTACATCTCTCCTGATGCTATGCCAACATTATGGCTGTAAGAGTATTTTGGGAGAGGTAGTCCACAACATCTGGGGTGCTAAAGGAAGCCTACTCCTGCATAGACAATTAAAAACTAGGGGTTCCTTTATTTTCCCCTGAATTTTTTTCTTGCCTAACATATCATTTAAAGGATCACTATAGGGTTAGGAACACAAACATGTATTCCTGACCCTATAAAGTTAAAACCACCATCTAGCCCCCCTGGGCCCCTCCTGCCTCCATAAATATAGCAAAATCTTACTGTATTCAAGCTTCAAGCTGTAACTCTGCATGCTGTTTGCCTAAAAAAAACAAGCAGTCTGCGGACATCACCAGAAGTGGTAGCATGATCCAATCACAATGCTTCCCCATAGGATTGGCTGAGACTGACAAAGAGGCAGATCAGGGGCAGAGCCAGCACCATTCAAACACAGCCCTGGCCAATCAGCATCTCCTCATAGAGATGAATTGAATCAATGAATCTCTATGAGGAAAGTTCAGTGTCTGCATGCAGAGGGAGGAGATACTATATGTTTGGATGCATTTTAGGCAGCCATGACCCAGGAAGGATCTCTAGCAGCCATCTGAGGAGTGGCCAGTGAAGTTATCACTAGGCTGTAATGTAAACACTGCATTTTCTCTGCAAATCATTCTACTCACCAGAACAAATCCAATAAGCTGTAGTTGTTCTGGTGACTATAGTGACCCTTTAATATATATACATTGTACAATGAGATGCAATGGTAGAATCGGTAACAATGTATCACCCATCTCCATGTCTGCATTGCTACATTATTTTAAATATTAATTAGCTTTGCCAGTTTGGACACAATTTTTATATTTTTGTATTTTACGGGTGCTTAACTTTAAAGAACAGAAACAAATCAATTTTAATTTGTTGAACTGTGACATAACAGATAATTCTGTGTTTTCAGCGGAGTGGGAAATGCCATTTAATGAAGAATTTACTAGTGAAGGAGATTTCCATGTTGATGAGAACACAGTTGTGAAAGTGCCATTTATGAGGAGAACCGGCATGTATAACGTATTACTGTCTGAAAACGTTACCATGGTGCAGATTCCATACAAGGGCAATACTTCAGCTCTGTTTATCTTACCAAAGGAGGGAAAACTCAGACACATCGAACAGAATCTTCAGGAATCCACAATCAAAGCATGGAAGAGCAAATTCAACCAAATGTAAGAACTTTACTGCATTCATCATAACATGCCATAGACTTTTATTGACATACTGGAATGTTCCTTCTACTTATACACTTAGAATAACAAATCAACACTTCCTATTATGATAAATATAGTCAGAGCAAAACAGAATTAGTATAGCTATAATCAGGGACTTACAATGAGAGAGAAATTAAATGGGCATTCTAATATGCAAAAAGCTCAGAGTAATGGTTATGTACCCTTGGCAGACCCAGAGACTGCCCCACCTTCAGCCAGTTAGATAAGTTATACAATCTATACTTCTGAATTATCAATATCAATATTTCCCAACATGGATGGCAGTCATAGACTGAGGATGCTGGTTTAATCTGCCTCAGCGCTTCTGGTGTATGTACCTTGCGTGTTTGGAATTTGCATGCCCCTCTGCATAAAGTGCGATTAAAAGGGGCACACCTGCCCTGGGTTACAGCAGACCTAATTCAAATGTACCAGTTTAGAGATTCTCTGTGGTCAAATTTCAAGCGTATTGGCTCCATGAACGATCACTGTACTTACATACAATGGCGAAATGCATGCACAAAACAAACAAAAGTGTCATTAATAAACATCTTAATAATTTAAAAATTAAAAACCAGTGTGGACCAGATCAAATCCCAGCAGTGTTGCTGAAGTTCAGTGCGCCAGCAATTGCTAAACCTGTCACTACCCTTATCAATCCCTGGCGTCAGGATACATACCCAAACTTTGGAAGACTGCAAAAGTTGTACCTATCCATAAAAGTGGTGACAATACTTTGGTAACTATCGCCCAATATCATTGCTCCCGGTATTGCCAAAAAGCTTGGAAAAATGCGTCCACACGCAACTATGTGAATATTATCAACGATCAAATTATCTGATCCCTGATCAATCAGGCTTTCATCCAAATCACTCAACTTTGACTGCCCTCTTAAAAGTTTGCAATGAAATCCAAATTGGCATGGAACAAGGAGACTTAACTGGAGCTATTGTCCTTGATTTTGCCAAGGCCTTTGACACAGTAGACCATGGCATTCTTTTGCAAAAACTTAAAAACTCAGGTATTGGTGATCGTCCGCTAACCTGGTTTTGATCGTATGTTTCAGACCGATTGCAATATGTGGCCATTTCTGATAGCGTTTCCCTCCCTCTTCCCAAGGCCGCCTTTAACGCGGGGCAAATGGGGAAGCTGCCCTGGGCTCTGTCACTGCTGGGGGGGCCCAAGGCAGCTGCCCCGTTTTCCCTCTGCCTGCAACAATTTCTTTTGGGGTCGCTGATCCCAAAATAAACTGTGGGCAGCGGACCTGCACACTATGGGGGCACATTGGGTGGCCCATGCACTTAGGGCCACCCAGTGGACCTGTGTCAGCAGGGGCCCAGTCGGGAGCTGTGGTGCTTTAACAGCACGACCGGGCCCCTTGCTTTTCGGCAGCTGACTGGAAGGAAGTGACAGTTGTGCGTCACTTCCTCCCACCGAAACAGGGCCAGGCCATGAGAGAGCAAGAGCTTAACTTCCAGCCACCCCAGCCAGCCCACCGGGGAGGAAGCCACCCTTCAGGAAAAGGTAAGATCTGGAGGATGTATATCACATTTTCCGAGTGTCTGAGTGTGTGTGTGTGTGTGTGTATGTGTATCAGTATGTATGTATGTATGTGTGTCAGCATGTCTGGCTGTGTGTGTGTCAGTATGTCTGTGTGTGTGTGTGAGTTTGTCAGTGTCTGTGTGGTTCAGTATGCATGTGTGTCTGTGTGTGTCAATATGTCTGTATGTGTGTATGTCTGTCAGTGTGTCTGTCAGTATGTCTGTGTGTATGTGTTTTTCAGTATGTATGTGTGCCAGTATGTCTGTATGTGTGTATGTGTGCCAGTATGTCTGTCAGTGTGTCAGTATGTCTGTGTGTGAGTCTTTCAGTATGGTTCAGTATGTCTGTGTGTCTGTATGTGTCAATATGTCTGTCAGTGTCTGTGTGTATGTGTGTTTCAGTATGTCTGTCTGTGTGTATGTGTGCCAGTATGTCTGTCAGTGTATCAGTATGTGTGTGTCTGTCAGTGTTGGTGTGGTTCAGTATGTCTGTGTGTATGTGTGTTTCAGTATGGCTGTTTGTGTGTGTCTCTGTGTCAGTACGTCTGTCAGTATGTGTCTGTGTATCTGTATGTTGTCCGTGTGTGTTGTCCATTGTTTGTATCTGTCTGTCTGTGTATCTGTATGTATGTCAGTGTGTTGCTGTATGTTCTCATTGTGTGTATCTGGGTATCTATATGTAGTCAGTGTGTATCTGTGTGCCTGTGTATCTGCATGTGTATCTGTCTGTATGTGTGTCAGTGTATGTATCTGTGTATCTATATGTAGTCAGTGTGTGTTATTGTTTGTATATGTGTTTCTGTATATCTGTATGTGTGTTTCAGGTTGTGTATCTGTGTCAGTCTGTGTATCTGTATATCTGCATGTGTATCACAGTGTGTGTGGCAGTGTATGTGTATATGTGCATACATCTCAGTATTCAAACACACTCCTGCATTGAAACATTAATACTACATACAAACACACCAACATTATATATAAACATACCCCTGCATACACATAAATACATGCTTGCATTCAAATTCCAGCATAACATATGAACACATCCCTACATTCACACAAACATACTCCATACAAATGAATGGAGGGGTAGGTGGAATATCAGTACTTGCAATTGTAGTATGTGACTGCTGAAACTTCCCAAAAACCAGAGTCTCTTCTTTTCTGGTGGTACGATGGATGTAGGTAGTAGGATCAAGGAGCAGCGCCTGTGAAGGAATTCCCACGCTCAGAGCGATATGGAGGAGGGAATGAAAAAGACACAGATATCGCGTAGTATATTGAGATCTTAAGTAATGGTAAATGAAGGGAAAGGAATTGTACTTACAATTTTCTGGAGCCTATACTCAGTTCCAGATATGTGCGCCTGGACGATACAATCCCCGCCTATGGATATGTAGATGGTCCTTGGATGTCCTCAAAAAGGGGGTATCCAGTGGTGGTAGGGTATATCTCCTTTCCAATGGCAGTAGGCCAAATAATTGGTGATATAAAAAAAGGATAAAAACACAAAATAGTGCTCTCTGGATAATACAAAATAAAATGATTAAAACAAATGGAGGTATACTCACAAGTGAAGAGCAAATAGGATATTGCTCAATATTTATAGGCGTAGGTGGTATGATCCCCACCAAGGATATCACTCCTCGAGTCCTCCAGTGGGGGTGTTGGAGAGAGTAAAAGGAATTATATTATAAAATAGAATAAAAAGGATAGGCTTGGAGGTTCCAATAGCATAAATGAGCTATGTTTATTGGAGATAAAAAAAATAGTAACATAAAACAGCTTAAAAAAAACACTAACTCAGCATACTTTAAACATAAACACTCTCAAAAATCACACCAATCCCTCCAGTGGATAAAAAGATAGGTGGGAGTCCTTTATGACCGACCGCAAGCACATTTTATTTCCCAAAACAGTTCCATAGATTTGGGCTGTGCGGTCAGTCAATTTCCTGGCGAAAGACGGCTAAGTCCCATTCAAAGGCACTAACAGGTCCGTTCATGCAAATAGCTTATTGCAACAGGATGTTCGAATTGTCGAACATACCTCGACTTTAACCGAAGTGTCGAAGTGGAGACGATGGTAAGGGTCAGCGGCGTTCGTGTATTTGCGTAGCCGGTTTTAGTTCCACAGATTCTTTAGCATACACTGCTGACCGCATTTGACTAAATTACAATGGCCGCCACCACGTGTTCCTTTGTCGAATGGCGGCCACTTCGACGACTTCGGCACTTCGGCTGTAGCCTCACATCAGCTCCCAGTAACAGCCACCGATCTCGACTGCTGTGATCTCCCTCTGTTGGGCCGGGATAACCCCCACCAGCCCCAGGGGGGGGAGACGGGGCCTGCTCCATGACCCCAAGGGGGTCTGGTGTGATTCAGTCGGGCGGGATAGCGGGGCAGCGGCCGTCTACCCCGCTCACCGCCTAAGTAGGCCTCATCCTGTGCGGACGACTTGAGTCATTCTGGGGGACTAAAACACGGAGTGCAAGCCTCTCCCCAGGTCCAGTGCCCCTTCATGTATCGGACCGCGTTCTCTGGTCGTTAGGAGGGTACCAGTTTAGCTTTTACTTGATAAAATTTCGCTCGTTTGCAGGAGCTGTTGTTTCTTGCGGCTGGTCTGCATGGCGGGCAGGCCCCGCCCCCCAGCTCTCTATGATCTTGACTATAATTACAGATAATAGGTATTTTGTCCTGTTTCTCCTCTGACACAGTTTTTAATTTATATTCTAATAGAGTGTTCCTTTCCACATCTCCAACCGATTTTATCTCCTGATCCAAGAGTTCACTACAGTATCCTTTATTTACAAATTGTTCTTTTAAAAATTGGGTTTGGGAATCAAAAGTTTCTATTCTTGTACAATTCCGTCTCATGCGTAGGAATTGGCCCTTCGGTATATTCTCTAGCCATGGACGAAAATGGCAACTCTCTTTATGGATATATACATTAACATCAACCGGCTTAAAGAAAGTGCATGTATCGATACTACTCCCTGTAGCAGAAATTTCTAGATCCAAGAAATGGATTTTATGCTGGCTGTATTCCTGAGTAAGCCTAACATTCCACTCATTAGAATTTAAAAAATTTAAAAATTCCAAAAAGGTAGAATGGTCTCCCCTCCAAATGATGAAAATGTCGTCTATGTACCTTCTATAGAGGACCAGATTCGCACTCCAGTCATGCTGGGAATAGACAAAAGAATTTTCCCAAAAAGCCATAAATAAATTAGCATAACTGGGTGCGAATCTGGTCCCCATAGCGGTTCCCCGACGTTGCAGATAGTACTCCCCCTCGAACCAAAAGAAATTGTTTCGAAGGATTAAGGAAATTCCCTCCATAACAAAATCTATTTGCTCCTTGGGGTACAACCCTGATGCTTCCAAAAAGGAATAGTTGGCTCGGCATCCAATATCGTGCTCTATACAAGTGTATAAGCTAGTGACATCACACGTAATAAATGCGAAGTCACTTTGCCATCTAAAATTCTTCAATATTTGTAGTAGGCTCATAGAATCCTTTAGGTATGAGGGATTCTCCTTCACTAGAGGTTGGAGAAGGGTGTCTATGTATTTGGACAGGTTCGAAAGAAGTGAGCCCACTCCGGAGACAATAGGTCTCCCCGGGGGGTTACTAACGTCCTTATGGAGTTTTGGTAATACATAGATTACTGGAATTTTTGGGGACTTAATATTTAGATAATCATACTCTTTTTTAGTTAAAATCTCTTTTAGAAGACCTTTGTCCAGATATTCTACAAAAATCTTATGGATATCTTGTTGGGGATTTTTGTTTAATTTGACATAGGTGTCTTTATCCTCTAATTGCCGATTGATTTCCATAATATATTGGATTTCCATAATATATTGTGATATAATTATGTTACACAAGGGATTAACATAATTATCACAGACAGTAAAAATACAGTTTTTACACATACCCTGTAACTTTAAAACCATACATCCAATCTCCTTAAATTACACATTTGAACTCAGCATACTTTAAACATAAACACTCTCAAAAATCATACCAATCTCTCTAGGGGATAAAAAGTTAGGTGGGAGTCCTTTATGACCGACCGCAAGCACATTTTCCTGCTCAAAACAGTTCCATAGATTTGGGCTGTGCGGTCGGTCAATTTCCTGCAGAAAAACGGCTAAGTCCCATTAGAAGGCACGAACAGGTCCATTCGTGCAAATAGCATATTGCAACAGGATGTTCGAAATGTCTAACGTACCTCAACTTTAACCGAAGTGTCGAAGTGGAGGCGACGGTAAGCGGTCAGCGGTCAAGGGTCAAGTGTATTTGCGTAGCCGGTTTTAGTTCCACAGATTCTTTAGCATACACCGCTGACCGCGTTCGACTAAATTAAAATGACCGCCGCCACGTGTTCCTTTGTCGAATGGCGGCCACTTCTACGACTTCGGCACTTTGGCTGTATCCGAAGTGCCATATAAAAAGTGCCAAACCTTCCCCAACAGTATTTAAAGAGCCAGAATGAGTGACATACACTCTGGTATGACCGAATACTGTTTTTAAAGGGCCCAATCTCCCAGGGCCATAGTCCAGATGCAACAGGCGGGCAACCAGGCTCCTCCAATGCAACGTGGTGAGATTGGTCTCGTCACAGTTAGGAGAGCCTTGATTAATGCAAGAAAAATAAGTGGTTAAGTCATGGTAGCACTCTCAGATACATCCTCATATTGGCGACCCAATCTGTGGTACTTGGAGTCTATATGCTTTGCAATATATCCTTTTAGCATTAGGCATAAGTTATCCTTTACAAATATAATGATCAGATTTGCTACAAAATGATTTCTAATCTGTTACTTTCTTCATTCATGTGTGATAGGTATGTGGAGTTATACCTTCCTAAATTTATTATTTCCACAACTCTGGATCTTGAAGAACTATTAGATAAACTGGGAATTGCTGAGGTATTTTCAGATGCTGCTGATTTGTCTGGGATTACGGAGCAAGTCAAGTTAAAAGGGTCCAAGGTGAGAGGTTTTTATGTGTCCTTACACATGAATTTACTGAAATTGAAGTGGTTTGGTTGCAGTGTCCCTTTTGCATTTAGTGCTGCAATCTTAACCCTTTAAGACCGGAGGGCGTACTATTACGTCCTTTTTAAAGCGGCTCTAAACGCCGCAGGGCGTAATAGTACGCCCTCCGGTTTTTCCTTACTTACCCGGTCGCCGGTGGTCCCACGCCGGCGATCGCGGTTGGGGGGACTCCCAGGGAGCCCCCCCCCCGTGGCAGATCTTCCTCCTCCGGTCCCCCCGGTCATGTGAGAGTGAGGTCCTTGCGAGGACCTCACAATCACATGGCCGGGATAGCTGGCTTCTGTATTGCCAGCAGGGGGACTAACTGTAATGACAGTTGGTCCCCCTGCTGGCTGAAAATAAAATTAAAATAATGTTAAAAGTGTAAAAAAAAAAAAATATATATATATATATATATATATATATATATATATATATATACTTAGATCATATATATATATATTATATATATATGATCTAAGTATATATATACACATATACATACACACACGTACACCGTCTAGGTGTATTTTAATATTAATATATATATAATTATATATTAATATCAAATTACACGTAGACTGATATTGATTAAATATATATATAATTATTGTTATATATATTTATATATAATCTAAAAAAAAATGTAAATACGTAAAAAAATAAAATAAAAAAAATAATTACAAATAAAATATTAAAAAATATATAGATGTGTTTTATTTCGTTCTAACTGTATTGTGATATTAATATATATATATTTATATCAAAATACACGTAGAACGAAATAATATATATATCTATATACATAAATATATACGTATATATACCTATATATGAATAAAAATATTTTTAAAAAATTATATATATATATATATATACACACATATGTATATATATATATATACACATATATTAATTCTACACATATATTTATGTAATAATTTGACATAATTAGGTATCCTAATTAATTACAATTAGCGGGACCTGCCTGACAACTCATGCCGAAAGTATAGGGAATTTAATTTGCTAGCACTATATTTAACCCTATAACTTTCCAAGACACCATAAAACTTGTACATGGGGGGTACTGTTTTACTCGGGAGACTTCGCTGAACACAAATATTAGTGTTTCAAAACAGTAAAATGTATTACAACGATGATATTGCCAGTAAAAGTGACGTTGTATTGCATTTTTCACGCACAAACAGCACTTACACGGACGATATTATTGCTGCAATACTTTTTACTGTTTTGAAACACAAATATTTTTGTTCAGCGAAGTCTCCCGAGTACAACAGTACCCCTCATGTACAGGTTTTATGGTGTTTTCAAAAATTACAGCGTCAAATATAAGGCTTGTGTTTCATTTTTTTCACATTAAAATTCGCCAGATTGCTTACGCTGCCTTTATGACCCTATGGTAGCCCAAGAATGAAAATTACCCCTATGATGGCATACTATTTGCAATAGTAGACAACCCAAGGTATTGCAAATGGGGTATGTCCAGTGTTTTTTAGTAGCCACTTAGTCACAAACACTAGCCAAAATTGGTGTTTTTTGCATTTTTCACACACAAACAAATACTAACGCTAACTTTGGCCAGTGTTTGTGACCAAATGGCTACTAAAAAAGACTGGACATACCCCATTTGCAATACCTGGGGTTGTCTACTATTGCAAATGGTATGCCATTTTGGGTGTAAATTTCATTCCTGGGCTACTATACAGTCTCAAAGGCAACGTAACCAATCTGGCGAATTTCAATTTCAAATGTAACACGCTATATTTGACCCTGTAACTTCCCAAAACACCATAAAACCTGTACATAGGGGGTACTGTTTTACACGTGAGACATCGCTGAATACAAATATGTGTATTGTATTGCAGTAAAAGCAAACAGTATTTTGACATCCACAGTTAAAATGTCACGTAGAACTAAAAAAAAAAATTTCTCCCATTTTTTAATATTTTTTTTATATTACATTATGTTCCATACCTAAATATTTGATGTTAAATGAAAGCCCTGTTTCCCCTGAATAAAATGATATATAATAAGGGGGGGTGCATTTAATATGAAAGAGGTGAATTACGGTTGAACAGCCATATAGCGCAAATGCCAGGTTTTGTTTACGTTTTGTTCTGTTCACAACTTGTACATTTGGCTGCGGTCTTAAGGGGTTAAACATTGCAGCTCCAGAGAAGCTGCAATGTTTACATTGCAGCACAAAGTCAGCCTCTAGTGGCTGTCTCCCAGACAGCCACTAGAGGGCTTCCTGGATCAAAATGGACCTTTGGTCCAGTATCTGATGCTGGACGTCCTCACGCTCTGCATGAGGACATCCAGCATCAGATATTTCCCGATAGGAAAGAATTGATTCAATGCTTTTCAATGGGGAGATCTAATGCTCGCATTAGCACCTGCTTGTCGCAGGATATTGGAGGGGGCCGAGCATCGACCCAGCGCCAAGCGACATCGGCACTGGTATAAGGTAAGTAAACAAAGGGTTTTTAACACTTTTTTTACCGAGGGGGGGGGGGAGGGTTGCGAGGGAGGAGGGAGGCAGGGGAAGTGGTAGGGCCATGCCAGAAATACAGCTTTTTATTCCTGGCACTACAGTATTCCTTTAATAATAATGTATTATTATTACATTGATGTTATATTATTGTGTAGGGCATTGTGGAATTTGGTGGAGCTCTGTAAATGTGAACTATAATTAATAAAGTAAAAACACTTTCAGGGCTTTTTCAAGCAACAAATTAGGATACACACAGAGAAAACAATAACTATACCTTACTGAGATAGTGAGTGATATACTAAAGTGCCTGAATAAAAGCAGCTCAACACAAAAAGTGGAATACCTTAATCCATAATAAAGTGCAAAATATAAGAATAAAAAGGTATAAACAATATGCCAGCGAGTGGAGCGCTATGATGAATATTAATATAAATAATGAGGGGGTATACTCACCCCTCCAACATAGTGATACAATGTGTCCAAATGTACATACAAAGTAAAACAACAAAAAGAGAGAATATAGTGCAGATGGTTTATAAAAATAAAAAAATGAGTAATAGTAGCAATTGGTTGAAACCACTCATGTGGGTTGGAGCCTATAAGCTATTGGCTCCGTAAGTGACTCATTTTTGCTCTTGAGGCAGCAACACACCCCTTTATCCCAAACGATGTTCTCCCGAAGATATGGAACAAGCAGAGAGAGAGAACCTCATAGGTGGTATTGTACAGATAGTGTATACAAAATAGTGAGATAGTAATGATTATGCTCATCTTAGACAGAGCCTTGAATTCCTGGCTCTGAGGTTTGTTGGCAATATGCTACTTTATTGGGATAGTATTCCCCACATAGTGTTCCTGGAGGCTAGAAAGGACTATATGGACTAATATAAAAAAAATAACGATTTATTGTAGAGATAAAAAATAATAAAAACAATATTAAGACTTCTCAAAAGCATATAAGCTAAATGGTAGAAAGTCCAAGTATAAAAGTCCAAACTCCAGCTAAACGCGTTTCACTCTTGTATGAGCTTCCTCACAGCTACTGAGGGAGCTCATACAAGAGTGAAACGCGTTTAGCTGGAGTTTGGACTTTTATACTTGGACTTTCTACCATTTAGCTTATATGCTTTTGAGAAGTCTTAATATTGTTTTTATTATTATTTTTTTATCTCTACAATAAATCGTTATTTTTTTATATTAGTCCATATAGTCCTTTCTAGCCTCCAGGAACACTATGTGGGGAATGCTATCCCAATAAATTAGCATATTGCCAACAAACCTCAGAGCCAGGAATTCAAGGCTCTGTCTAAGGTGAGCATAATCATTACTATCTCACTATTTTGTATACACTATCTGTACAATACCACCTATGAGGTTCTCTCTCTCTGCTTGTTCCATATCTCCGGGAGAACATCGTTTGGGATAAAGGGGTGTGTTGCTGCCTCAAGAGCAAAAAGGGGTCACTTACGGAGCCAATAGCTTATAGGCTCCAACCCACGTGAGTGGTTTCAACCAATTGCTACTATTATTCATTTTTTATTTTTGTAAACCATCTGCACTATATTCTCTCTTTTTGTTGTTTTACTTTGTATTTACATTTGGACACATTGTATCACTATGTTGGAGGGGTGAGTATACCCCCTCATTATTTATATTAATATTCATTATAGCGCTCCACTCGCTGGTATATTGTTTATACCTTTTTATTCTTATATTTAACAAATTAGGATAATTCACAAGAGAATTTCAAATTTTAGGCCAATTCAACTATTTTGACTTACCATTTGCAATTTTCATGCCAATTGCACACAATTCCTGTTTTAGTAAATAACCTCATATAGTGGATGGCTAAGAAGCAGGAGTAAGCTGCTGACTGTAAAAAACTGGTGGAGAATTTGTTTGGGCTCCCATTACATTAGTCTCACCCATTGCATAACCCTCTTTTAATGCTTGTCTATTTTTTTAGAATTAGCCTACTCACATGTTATCCCCTTTATATCCTGTTTATGATATTCCATTCTGTAACCTTCCTATTCTTCCCGTGGGCAGGTAAGCACCCCATGTGGAGTTACTCATTTCCTGCCCCTTTATTCAGGTACTCAGAATGTTTCCCTTGTATCTCTGTTAAAGAGTTGAATCTCTGGTTATCTCTACAGGCGGTCCATAAAGCAGCTCTGAGTGTTAATGAGAAAGGAACAGAGGCCTCGGCAGCTACAGATTTTGGGATAATGCCCGTGAGTCTTGAATCCTCTATTAAAATTCTAATAACCTTTCCTTGTGCTCGTTTATAATGCAGAATCTTTTAGAGTTCTGTTTATATGAAAAGCAAAAAAAACATTGGCCGCATAATATTTCTCACGTCTATTGAAACATTGTTTCTGAGTTAGCACTTTGCCTTAGAATTGCACCATTGATAAGTATAGATCTATGCATTGATGGTGAAAAGTATTGGCCAATGATAGTGGGTATTGAAGTTAAGCATTCCTGTGGAGTTACTCACTAACTGACCCTATATTCATATACTCAGATTGTATCATTATTATTGTGCTGAATGTCTGGTTCTCTCCATAGGCGGTCCACAAAGCAGTATGGAGTGTTGATGAGAAAGGAACCGAGGCAGTGGCAGCCATTAAGATAGTGACCACACGTCTACCAACAACTATTGTAATAAATAGACCTTTCATCCTGGAAATTACAAACAATGATATTATTCTGTTTAAAGGAAGAGTGATAAACCCAGCGGTGGCATAATATGTCACATGTACAGCAAGGGAAAAAAGCATTTTAACCCCTGCTGATTTTGAACGTTTGACCACTGACATTGAAATTACCTGTCTATAATTTTAATGGCAGGTGTATTTTAACAGTGAGAGACAGAATATTAAATAAATAAAAAAAATCCAGACAAACGCATGTCAAAAAGTTTTAAATTGATTTGCATGTCAATGAGCGAAATAAGTATTTGATCTCCTATCAATCAGCAAGATTTCTGACTCCCAGCTTTCTTTTATACAGGTAACGAGCTGAGATTAGAAGCACTCTCTTGAAGGGAGTGCTCCTAATCTCAGCTCGTTACCTGTATAAAAGACACCTGTCCAAGGAAGCAATCAATTAGTCTCCAGATCTTAATCCCATAGAAAATCTGTGGAGGGAGCTGAAGGTTCGAGTTGCCAAACATTAGCCTCGAAACCTCAATGACTTGGAGAGGATCTGCAAAGAGGAGTGGGACAAAATCCCTCCTGAGATGTGTGCAAACCTGGTGGCCAACTACAAGAAACGTCTGACCTCTGTGATTGCCAACAAGGGTTTTGCCACCAAGTACTAAGTCGAAGGGGTCAAATACTTATTTCACTCATTGACATGCAAATTAATTTATAACTTTTTTGACATGCGTTTTTCTGGATTTATTTTTATTATTCTGTCTCTCACTGTTAAAATACACCTACCATTAAAAATATAGACTGATCATTTCTTTGTCAGTGGGCAATGTTCAAAATCAGCAGGGGATCAAATACCCTTTTCCCTCACTGCACATTGTGCCATTCTTCTCAGATTAAAGATGTTTTAATCAATGTTTTGTGTTTCTGTGTTCTTCAATAAAGGGGATTATATGTGCGTGTGACGTCAACGTCAATGTGCGTGTGACGTCATGCAAAGGACGCGCACGCACGTTCTGGGGTCATAGGCCGGCTACGGCCAATCGGATCTGAAGGAGGCTTATTTAAACTCCTTTTCCTTTTCCACATTGTCCTGTCATGGTTTCCCTTAGTAGGTTATCCGAGAGTGTTCCTGAGTGTTTATTTCTGGTTTTTGACGTTGGCTTCGTTTTGACTTTTCTGTATTCTGGTATCCTTGACTTTCGGCTTTCCCTCATCGTTGTGTCTCCCTCTGTGTCCCTGACCTCGGCAAGTATCCTGACTATTCTCTGGCACGTTAAGTCCGGCCATTCTAAGGCCTGGTAAGACGTTACCTTTAGTTCTAGGTGTGATACAATTCTGCATGCTGGATCAACTAGTATCCTGACACTCAGGCACAGAAAAGCCTTCAGAAGTAGCCAGTGCCCCAAAAGTGTCCCCACCAACCTCAGGCATCCCCACTAGGGCACTTTCCTCAACCACTCTCCATTCGCAAGACGCCGGTGCTGAATTCTGCAAGGGAAGCGTCTCCTTTCAGGGTATGAATTGATTGGTTGTTTGTCTATCTGAAAGGGCGGCCACCTGGGGGAGCACTCAATTACTTCCCTTGCTGTTTCACACTTATGTTGCAAGTGCGAACGTTCTAATGGGGCACTGGGGAGGTCCTCGTTCGGGAGACAAATGAGTCGGGAAACAATCCACGAACACTCCACCTGGCTGGCGTTTATCTGTACTGTAGTGGCCACCCAAGGGAGCCCTCATTATTTGTTTCCCTTGCGGTTTTGTACCAATGAGTGAGGTGAGAAGGTTCTAATTGAACGTTTTAACCCGAGTTCTAAATGGGAGATGGGGGTGTTCCCCGTTCGGAGAAAGAGTTTCTTTCATGAGAGCTCTCCCGAGCGGGGAGTGGGGCACATTATACCGAAATTACAGGGGAACACAAACAATATGGAAGGAACTCCACGAATAGGCAGTGGTTCTGCCACAGTCCCCTTCTACTTTCTCTCTATACTGCCTCTCTTGGCAAACTTATTAACTCATTTGGATTCCACTACCACCTGTACACCAATGACACCCAGATATATCTTTCCTTACCATACCTTTCCCTTGCCGTCCTGCAATATGTTACTGCTTGCCTTTCTTCCATCTCTGATTTGATGTCTTCCAGCTTTCAGAAACTCAATCTCTCTAAAACAGAGTTTGTCTTTCTTCCTCCTAATACTGATCCTACTCTTTCGCTCTCCCTTCAAGTTAGTGGTACCCACTTCAGCCCATCCTTGCATTCCTCAGCCCATCCTTAGATTTGATTCTGACCTCACCAAATCCTGTCCATTCCACCTTAAAAACATTGCCCGCATCCACCCCTTTCTGACACAAAACACTACTGGGAAGACCCTCTCCTGATTGGTTTTCCCAGAAGTCGAATTGCCCTGCTTCAGTCTTGTCATACCTGGGACTGCCGCGAGGCACTTGCAGGCTTAGGAGGGTGCTGCGCCACTCTCACTGGGGTGAACGCCACATTCCTGGATACCTCGATCTTGGAGGTCACACAGTGTTTTCCCCACGGAAGTACAGACAGCTCTGCACTAACCTAACGGCGAGGTTGCCGATTTTCCTGGGAACCTCACTCCACCTACAGGCATCCTTTGAAAATACACCCTCTAGGTGTTACTTTTTATACTCCCCTTTTAGTGATGTCATATTTATTGGACATCTTGGTCTACCCTGCACAGGTCACACACCTTTGTGTGTACTGGTGCAGATTGATAATGATGTCCAATAGTATTCTTCCTTGCCATATATAATTTCCTTCATGAAGGTGTAAAATGATCTGGTTTAATGCTGGCCACAACTCCATTATACGTTCAGACTTTTTATAAAATGGACATGTAAAAATCCTCAAAATTCCCTATGCAAAGTAACCTGGGTTATACTTTTGCAAATAGTTTGCTATTATTATTATTATTATTATTATTATTATTATTATTATTATGTAAATTATTTGAATTTGTGGGCTGTTAATACTGCCACAAATTTGTTCACATTTTTTCTTTTTAAGGGTCTGGGTGGTTCAATGTGTCAATTATAATTCTAAAACATTAAAATATTTGCAAACGTGAAATTGAACCATGGTATCTTATTGCATGGAGATTTAATATGCATGGTACACAGATTGCATTAAGGTACGGTTTTAAATATTGTTTATTTTAATGGAGAGAAATTGTAGTATAAATGTCTAGTAAGGCAGTTGAGACTATTTATCCATGAAAACCCATTTCTAATGATCTAATCAACTAGAGGAGACCTGGTGGAAGACTGTGACAAGAAATACAGTAACCAATCATTTTACATTACAATAATAAACACACCCACACAAACAGTGAAATCCCTCCTCTCTATCCTCGAGATAAATGGCTTAAGTGGTTGGAGTAAACGTAATTATCTCCAGGTAGAGAGAAATACTTTATTTTACAGTATAACAAAAATGTATTAAAATCCATACCTTATATTTTGCCAAACGGAATCCCCATGTTCAACATACCCCCAGATAGCTTGGATCTGAGCGCTCAATATAACTGAACTGTGCTCAGATCCCACGAACATAGTTCAAACACTGTGGAGCTAAAGGTTTAGTTCACCGTCTGTTCGTGAAAAATGTGTCCGAAAATAGCTCCATGGATTCAACTACCTGGGGTCGGTCTCCTTCGTGTACAAAATGTCCTGAACGGTATAATGTTCGTGAACTTGGAGACGAATGGGATGGGTGTTGGTGAGCATCAGCGGTGTTCGTCTGAAAATGTGTCCAAAAATAGTTCCATACTGTCGACAACAATAAACCGCTGGGCATTCGACGATTTAAAATAGCCGCTGCCATGTGTTCGACAAACAAACGCTGACCACCCAGTCGTTCGACAAATACTTGTGGTTAACCGCAATTGCTGGGTGGTTAATGAGCTGCACACGATCATTGTAGGTGGTCTGACTGTTCGGTGATTTGTTCGGTTATTTGTATAAAAGCATGAAAGGGCCAAACACACGAATACCATACGAAATAAAAGAATCCAGAGATCAAACAAAACAGGGGTTTTGTCACAATCCCAGCATAGAGCCTTGCCTCATTCGTGTCGGAGAAAGTTATAACAGCTATATCCCTGCTCTTCGGATTGCTATGTCACTTCTCCACTGCTCTGGATTGTTGCTATGGGAGAAGCCTGCTTGGGATTACTATAGCATCCCTCACTACTAGGGGAAAGGGGACATCTCTGGCGGCAAAACTTGAGTACCTAGCCCAGTGGCTGCCACATATGATAAGCATTGCGAGTTTATACATCAAGCTGGAATTAGAGGGGAATATTTCCGTGTCTTTCTGCAGTGTGCAATGCACAATGACGACAGATGTTAGTATGCACAGAATTGCCAATAGGCAGGGACCGGAGCCGACCACAGAGTGGAATGGCCGCAGCATAAACAAGCTCCATATATCTGTGTGCTGAATCCGCTTACATCGGGCAAAATAAATCACCATGGGACACCCTAAAAGGTCCGCTTCTACTCCTCACACCTCTGGCAAGACACCGGCTGGTAAATCTGGAGCCTTAACTAAATATTTCCGCGACACTGCGGAGCAACAGTCAGGCCTGGTAGGCCCAAATATGGCGCCAGACTCGTCTTACCCCACCATGCCACCATCAAGTCCAGGAGACTCAGAAACGTCCAGCACGCCTGCGGACATGGAAGATCTCCTCTGAAATATGCCATCCAAACAAGACTTGGCAAATATGTTAGGTAAATTAGAGGTATCTTTCCAAGGCAAGCTAGACGCCATTAGCGCTGACATCTGCCACATGGGAGATAGAATAGGATCATTGGAGGATGACAGGGATGAGGTACATACACAGATGCAGTCCCTCCAAGAAACTGTGAGGGCACACACTTCCCAGCTGGCAGCTATGCAATGCTCTATGGATGATTTAGATAACAGGGGGAGAAGGAACAATCTCAGGATAAGGGGACTCCCTGAAAGAGATCAACAAGACATTCCAAAAGAACTCACATAACTTTTCAACTTAATTTTGAACAGGCCACCTGGTTCACCAATACTGCTGGACAGGGCTCACAGAGCTTTGCGACCCAGGGGACTTTCAAATGACAGGTCCAGAGATATAATTTGCAGGCTTCACTACTACCGGTGCAAAGAGGATATTCTAGCAGCTCTGCGAAACTCTACACAACCATTATATTTTCATAATGACCCAATTAACATATATCCAGATTTATCATGGCTCACTCTGCAAGCTAGACGATATCTAAAACCCATCACAGACCAATTGAGGGTGAGAAACGTCAGAAACAGATGGGGTTTTCCATTTGGAATTCCATTCGGAATCTGTTGGCGCTATATAAATGGCAATAATAAATAAATAAATAAATAAATTTGCACTAAGTGTCACATTTAAAGGAAACCTGCCCAGCATTCATACAATACAAGATGTACCAATATTCCTATGGCCTCTGGAACTTGCAATGACACACATCAGCGATTGGTATGGCCTAATTGCACCATATGGGATACCTTAACTCCCCCAGCGTGGAGTGGCAACAGGAGACGAAGAAAAGATGCACAGATGCCATGGAAGTTACTTTAAACGCCAAGGCAAGGCCTCCCACAACAAGGCGCCAGTGAATCAATGGATATCACTGCTCTGCTCGCAGACACTGCTGCATGGATACTGCCTCTCTCATAAGCAGAGACTTTATTTTTTGTGGACAGAACACGAGGGACACATGGATGTTACAGAAGACCCACATCAGAGCTGGTAATATAATATCCTGGTTATGTCTTATGTTCCCAGTTACTCCTTATGGTTGACAGTTATTTATATTTAGAGGGCATTCGGTACACCAAACGGATTCTAAGCCATATGTGATACACTATGTTTGCTGTGTGAACATGCTATCAAACAAGACCTACTCGTTACAAACTACATACTTCAGCACATTGTCCCTCACTTCATGCTCATAAATAGCTCTGACCCGCATAAACGGATTGTAGCCAACCACTTTAGGTTACGCACGAATGGATTGAATCCAACTACTTTAGGTTAGGTGCAGCATAAGGGATGGCAGAATGCTCTGCTACACAATTCCCAAACATGTTCTCAATACAAAACAAAACAAGGGTCCGTATATATGTGTATCTATACGTATTGATATGTGCTTTAAAAAAAAAGTTATATACATATGTAAATAATTGTTTATCAAGAGGTCATACAGGGTAATGTGTACTCCATTTATGTCTATGTACAAGGTTTTGTAACAGGAAAACTGATATAGGATGTGTAACTACTCCACATAGTGGGGGCATGTAGTCTCACAATTACCCCTCTTGTACTGTAATACAACACCAGTAACCAAAGGGGGACAACTATTAACATTGCTTATATAATACAACCTTGAGGGGACGAAACTGTCTTGGTATTCCTCATGGACACCACATACGCACACGACGACCTGACTGTGGGGTCTTGATATTCCAGGTCTAGGGTCACATATCAAAACTCGCCCTCAACGATATACACCATATTAGATTCACACCAGATAGGAATGCGGATAACTGTATTTCATCTCCTTTGCTTCGGATTGACAGACAGTTCCTGGTCATATCCCCCCCCCACACACACACACATGTATGTGCACTTAAATATATATATAGGCAATGGACTTCGGTCCCAACTGGGCAAACTGGCTTAACGCTTTTTACTCTAATCCCACAGCCAAACTTAAAATGAATAGACAACTGTCAGTGAGAATTAGGAACGGCATGAGACAGGGGTGCCCCCTATCCCCTCTCCTTTTTATTTTGATGATGGAACCCTTTCTTCAAGGCATACGTGACAAAAGGGATATTACAAGTTTCCAAGTTAGCAGCATTTGCTGATGATTTGCTTTTTACGCTGACATCTCCTGCAACATCTATGACTCACCTTTTAGAGGAAATAGCTAAATAGCTAAATAAATTTTTACAACTTACAGGTCAATTTTACCAAAAGTGAGATCCTACCCCTAAAAATAGACAAACAATCTCAAACACTAATAAAGGGGCTGTACCCTTTTACATGGGCAGCAAAAGACTTCATGTACTTTGGAATACATCTACCAAGCAATCTCACTGACACTTATGCCATTAATTTCGTCCCACTTCTCCACAAGATTGCTACTGATCTGGCCGCCTGGCACAAGCCCCAATTTGGTTGGCTGTGTCGCATAAACATTTTAAAAATGAACACTCTCCCGAAGCTGTTATATCTCCTACAGATCCTCTCAATTCAGATCCCCAAACCATTCTTTGCTAAAATTAAACAAATATTTACCAAATTTATATGGGCAAACAAACACCCACTGATCGCATTTAATATACTCACGAGACCCAAAACCCAAGGTGGATTGGGCATGGCAAACATAGGTCTATATCATAAAGCGATTATGCTTACTAGGATCTATGAATGTGCTAAATCACACCCACAGGCACAATGGGTAGAGTTGGAAAGCTCCTTCTTTCAAACCTCAATTCACACGATCCTGTGGCATAAAACTAGACAAACATTCCTCCTTTTGCCCACCATTGTCCCCACGCTCCACATTTGGAAACTCACGAGACAATCATCCTTCATATCCCCGTACCAATCTCCTCTATTT
Organism: Pelobates fuscus; assembly: GCF_036172605.1. NCBI lineage: Eukaryota > Metazoa > Chordata > Amphibia > Anura > Pelobatidae > Pelobates > Pelobates fuscus. The sequence goes on along the minus strand of NC_086329.1, from coordinate 34,785,062 downwards.
CCATTGACAGACAATCCACTGTTCCAACTGGAGCTACAAGCCCACTCATTTGACTTCATACAGGTACCCCAGAAGACATCTTCTCTTAGATTGCTTACCGTTCTAGAAGGCAATTCAGTTAAGCCACTTAAGCCACTTAATTCCCTTATAGGACCAGAATACCCCACGACACAGCAAGCTTTTAAATACGCACAACTGCCCCACTTCATACGTTCAACAAAGCAACTTCTCAAGGGATTCCGTACACTCTCAACATTTGAAATGTACTGTGATTCTATTTAAAAAGGAAAGACTGGAATGGGTAAGCTTAAGCAGGCAAACCCAATGGCAGTCTTAGTATCCTCAGAGAAACTGCTCTGTCAGTAATTGGTTAAAAAATACCTTTAGGGGGGGCGGGGCCTGACTGTAATGGCGCCCGGACGCATTTTCAGCAAGCTCCTCGAGCAATACTCCATTTACCCTAAAAACCAGCAGTATCAGCTATTATTCCGAGGCAAATCGAGCGGCTCAGGCACCCAGCACCGACTGTCCGGCTCGGGGTCGCTGTCAGCAGCCACATGAAGCCCTCCGGATGCAGATCCATAAGTATGGCCTGGTGTACGCCGGAGATGGGAGAGGCGGCCGATCTTCCTACCCGGCAGGAGCCGGCTACCATGCACACAGTACAAGCACCCTGCAACACCCCCCCCGGGCCGGCGGGGGTTATCCCGGCCCGCACCCTGGGGACTGCCCGACTGAAAAAGCGGGCAGCACAGCTTCAACAAGCGACAGCACCTTAAGCAGCACTGCCAAGATGGCGGTCGCCACGTGCTCCACTGACCCACAGAACATATTATCCAGGCTGGACAGCCTTTTTGAAGCGTTCTGGAGGAAGCTGCAGAACAGACAGCTGAAAGCTGCCACGCGAGTCCAAACCACCTACCCGCCGAAAACAACACTAAGAAGCCAGCAAGCCCGACGTGTGGTCCACAAAACCAGTAAGACGCGCCGCAAATGGCGGAGACTGCAAAACTTGCGGCGGCAGGCATACAGGCCTCCTCCGGTGACAAGCATCTGGATAGTCGTGAACTCACACAGGGAACCGGAGAGGCTATTTGCAGTCAGGCTGACAGCAGTCCAGTGCCGAACCTTTCGGATCCGCAGACTCTGGGGTGACTATGTCCTACCTACCACAGGCATAGGTTAAAGGGGACCAGGCTTCAACCTTATTGCCTAACACTGTTACCAATCCCCAAAGCAATCACTGTATTATTCTCTTGTTTTCCTCCTGTCTCAAACTTATCACAAAAAAAAAACGTGCAGTATTTCTTGACTACCCATACAAATTGTTTATGATCTCATATGTTGAACAAGTCAGTATTTACGCCTGTAATTCACTCTGCACTCAAAAATAAAGAATTAAAAAAAAATTCCTTTATTTGAAAAGAGCAAAGATAGAACTATCATTTATTAAATCCCTAATGAGAGAACAAGACAACAAAAAAAAAAATATTAAGTGAACAGTGTGAATATTGAGTGAAAAGAAAGAAGCAATAGTGATAGTAGTTAAAATAGGACCAACTGCTTAAATAGATGTTAATGGTATCAAGATAGTAAGGTACAGACAGAGACTGATGTGCTGAGCATAATGTTGCAAAGTGTAATTTCAATTGCAACACATTAGCCGTCTGAGTCTGACACTATACTGGATACTAATAGATAGATATACTATTAGGTATTGTCCAAGTAGAAATAGGATAGAAAACACCCTTTATAAAAAAAAAAGTTATGAATAACTATGAATAAGGGTGTTTCTAGTAGCATATGAGTTTGGACATCTGTATAACTGGGGGTATAAAAGAGGAGTACGTGAATGAGTCACAGATATATATTCAAAGGGATATTTGGGGAGATAATTGCAGCAGACCCCAGATTGGATATATACATCAAATGGGAAGCTAACAGTATTGTTCAAGGATACACTATGCACTCTCCCTCACTCTTTTCTTGGGGTGATATCTTATGAGAGCTTTTATCAGAATGTAACTTCTGTTTGTTGTCTTTACCCTCCCACGCTTGAAATTCTTAAATGTTCCATACGCCCAGAAAGCTCACAATCCATATTATGGGCCATGGAGTGCTACATTTTGTTTAACCTTCTCCCTCAGCGCAGCGACCCAAAGACCCCAGATAGGATGCTTGGACTAATTTGTCCACGGTACTCACATTTGCAAAACGACAAAAATGTCATGCAATTTTAGTGCTTTTCTGTTATATCCTACACTACACTAGCATATCAGACTGAGGTTAAACCTTAGAGACATGTAATATGTCCGGTGAGAGCCACAGACTAGAACACTACCCTTTTTATCCTTTTCGCCTGTTTGTTCAGTGGAAATACATCCCCCACCTATTTCCACTTTTCCTGTTCGAACACCGACCAATCTACCGAATGACCGACCACCCAGGTGCGGAGTGTGCCACTTGTTGACCCCATTAACCCTACTAACATCTCTGAAAACCGCAAGCACCTCAACATTCTAAACCAAGCATGTCAAACTCGTGGCCCACGGGCCGCCTGCGGCCCACAATGGACAGCTTTGCAGCTCGACCATCTGCGAGTACATGCCTAATGTTCCCAGCAGAGTAGGCACCTGCTTTCCCCATTGCAGGTGTCTACTCTACTATAATTTACCCAGCCGGGGAGGAGGGGATGGTGGATGCAGTGAGGGAGTTCAGTGTTCTTGCTCCTCACTGCTCCCTCGTGCGCACCGTCTGTAGTGATGTCGGGTGCCAGGATATGATGTCATATTCTGGCGCCTGGCATCACTAAACTGCGCGCAAGGGAGCAGTGAGGAGCAGGAAGAAGATCTCCAGACAGAAGATCCCCACTGGACCCCAGGAATAATTACAATAATGTGAGTGTCTGTTTGTCAGTGAGTGTGTGTGTGTGTTTGTGTCTGTCAGTGAGTGTGTGTGTCTATGTGTCAGTGAGTAAGTGTGTGTGTCTGTGAATGAGTGTGTGTGTGTGTGTGTGTGTGCCTGTGAGTGAGTCTGTGTGCCAGTGAGTGAGTGTCTGTCTGTCAGTAAGTATGTGTGTGTCTGTGTGAGAGAGTGTGTGTATATGTCTCTCAGTGAGTGTGTGTGTCAGTGAGTGTGTGTGTGTCTGTCAGTGAGTGTGTGTCTGTCGGTCAGTGTTGCGATGGCCGCGGCTGGACAGTGGAGGACCTGGAGGTGCACGGAGGCACGCAATGCCACGTCACATTCCATTTGGGATGTACCATAGGCTGGGCTCCGGAGTCGCATACAGGCAGCGGCAATGTGAGTGGAGTCTGCTTGTTGGCTAGAGGTGGGGACTGGGATTTAGTATATGGGGGGTGCTGTGGTTTAGTGTTTGGTCGTCGAGTGTATGGAACTAAAATTGGATACTCAACTGCACGAACTTGCTAGGACTTCCATACGCCAATATGTTCTGCACTATTCCTCTGAACGAAGCGGCATTAGGTAAAAACATTAGTCAAATAACCAATACTCTGGAAATGTATTCACGAACTCTGATTCGTATGTAAAAACTGTGAGTTCGATATTCCCGAAATAGACTGACCGCACTGCCTGATTTCATGGAACTATTTTGGCCAGGCACCTCGTGTGCGGTCGGTCTAAACTATACCCCAGTGGCGTTTCGGCTACCTTCGTGGGACCTGAGTGATTTCAAAATATGTTAAGTGCTCAGACCCAGGCTATCCGGGGATATAATTATTGTAGGGATATCTTATTGTTAAAACTTGTCCTGGACCTGAGAGGTAATGTAATTATGTGTGTGGTTATGTTGCTGTCCCCTCTCAGGTCCAGTGGGGAATGCCCCTGAAATGTGTCTCCAGAAACCCCTTGCAAGGGGATTTACATAAAAGGCCAGCTGTGGTTCCCATTAAACCAGTTCCAGTTTTACCCTCACACAGAGCCTCGTCTCGTGTTTGTAGGGAACAGCGATAATAGTTATTTCACTGCGTTTTAGGATCATCGCTTCCAGGATGATTGCAGCTCTACTCAAATTGTGGCAAAAATAACTTCTCTGACGGCAAAACCCCTCTTCCCATCGGGGTGTCCGCCACATCTGGTTTGTTGAATAATGACAGGTAGTGATGTCCCGAACGGTTCACTGGCGAATAGTTCCTGGCGAACATCGCATGTTCGCGTTCGCCACAGATGGCGAACAAATGTGATGTTCGGTCCGCCCCCTATTCGTCATCATTGAGTAAACTTTGACCCTGTACCTCACAGTCAGCAGACACATTCCAGCCAATCAGCAGCAGACCCTCCCTCCCAGACACTCCCACCTTAAAGACAGCATACAATTTAGATTAATTCTGAAGCTGCATTCATTAATTTTTTTGTGTTTATTATACATTATCCTCCATAGCCAGTAACCTGTGTTTATTATACATTATCCACCATAGCCAGTAACCTGTGTTTATTATACATTATCCTCCCATAGCCAGTAACCTGTGTTTATTATACATTATCCCCCTTAGCCAGAAACCTGTGTTTATTATACATTATCCTCCCATAGCCAGTAACCTGTCTTTATTATACATTATCCCCCCATAGCCAGTAACCTGTGCTTATTATACATCATCTCCCCATAGCCAGTAACCTGTGTTTATTATACATTATCCCCCCACAACCAGTAACCTGTGTTTATTATACATTATCCCCCCACAACCAGTAACCTGTGTTTATTATACATTATCCCCCCATAGCCAGTAACCTGTGTTTATTATACATTACCCCCCATAGCCAGTAACCTGTGCTTATTATACATTATCTCCCCCATAGCCAGTAACCTGTGTTTATTATACATTATCCCCCATAGCCATTAACCTGTGTTTATTATACATTAACCTCCCATAGCCAGTAACCTGTGTTTATTATACATTATCTCCCCACAACCAGTAACCTGTGTTTATTATACATTATCCCCCCACAACCAGTAACCTGTGTTTATTATACATTATCCCCCATAGCCAGTAACCTGTGTTTATTATACATTATCCTCCCATAGCCAGTAACCTGTGTTTATTATGCATTATCCTCCCATAGCCAGTAACCTGTGTTTATTATACATTATCCCTCCCATAGCCAGTAACCTGTGTTTATTATACATTATCCCTCCCATAGCCAGTAACCTGTGTTTGTTATACATTATCCCCCCATAGCCAGTAACCTGTGTTCATTATACATTATCCCTCCCATAGCCAGTAACCTGTGTTTATTATACATTATCCCCCCACAACCAGTAACCTGTGTTTATTATACATTATGACTCCCATAGCCAGTAACCTGTGTTTATTATACATTATCCTCCCATGGCCAGTAACCTGTGTTTATTATACATTATCCCTCCCATAGCCAGTAACCTGTGTTCATTATACATTATCCCTCCCATAGCCAGTAACCTGTGTTTATTATACATTATCCCCCCACAACCAGTAACCTGTGTTTATTATACATTATCCTCCCATGGCCAGTAACCTGTGTTTATTATACATTATCCCTCCCATAGCCAGTAACCTGTGTTTATTATACATTATCCCCCCATAACCAGTAACCTGTGTTTATCATACATTATCCCCATAGTCATTTATCGTTGGACCTAGGCAGCATGATGTCTTAGGCCGGCCCAGAGAGTGAGTGAATGAGTGAATAATATAATATATATGTTCAGAAACATATTAGTAATATATGTAAATCGGGTTCATGCAAAGAGGGTGAAAAGGTATTAAAGAAAAACACACTTATTGCATCAAATTTACAAAGCCAAACTTTTAAAAGCTTTCCTCATTTCTTTCTCGGGATGAGGAATATATCGGTTGTAGACTGAGGATTTACATCTGCCCAATCTTTTAATAATATGCACTGGAGTGTCAGTGTTGAAGGAGACCGAAGCTGCCCCTATTGTAAATGAAAGACCCGAGACATGGATACAACCCAATCTTAGGAGTAATGTTCTGATGTAGAAGATGAATTTAGCCGTAGTCAGAGGGATTCAGTGAGAGTAGTGGTGAAATGTGTGTGGCATGACTGAGTGTGGGTAAGTAAGAGTCAAGTATTTTAACTGGGCACTAGTTCTAGGTGGGATAAAGTGGTATAGCGGATGGATGAGTAGTTTGGTTCGTTTTAGAGGTTTGTAGAGAAAGTATATAGTGATCATGATTTTTAGCGATATCCAATATTTTGAAGGTGGTACCAGTGCCACCACTCATATCTGGTGTCACAATAGCTTGCATTTAAAAAAACAAAAAAACTTTTTTTGATTGTAATATAATAGCAGTCCGTTTCCTTCACACGTGTGTGTTTCAGGACCTGCCAGGGCACAGTGTCACACCAGTGCAACTCATACTTGGTGTAACAGTAGTGTACATTAAAAAAAAAAAATAGAAATTTGACTGTGAAATAATAGCAGTCAGTTTCCTTCACACGTGTGCGTTTCAGGGCCTGCCAGGGCACAGTGTCACATCAGTGCAACTCATATCTGGTGTAACAGTAGTGTACATTTTAAAAAAAATTACAGGGGGCTTGTTGTCACCTTTCGGGGACCCTTGGTGTTGTACGTGGCTGGGTGGAGGAAGAGACCTTCAATGACATCAGTGAGGACAAGGAATGGGACATGGCTAGCTTGGTATCCAACCTTGTGCAAATGGGGAGTTTGCGGTTGTGTAAATGGACTGTTTGCGGTTGTTTGCTGTGCGTTAAACGGGGAGTTTGGTCTGTCACTGTGAAGCAGGTGTAACCCTTACACTACCTGATCGATACAACATCATACCTAATGTTTTAAAGCACGTTATTCCAAACAATTTAGGAATGTTAGGTGATTTATGCCCTTTATGGATTAAAACCAGACTCTGGATCAACTATGTAATTTTCCATGGGAGTTTTGCCATGGATCCCCCTCCGGCATGCCACAGTCCAGGTGTTAATCCCCTTGAAACAACTTTTCCATCACTATTGTGGCCAGAAAGAGTCCCTGTGGGTTTTAAAATTCGCCTGCCTATTGAAGTCTATGGCGGTTCGCTGGGTTCGCCCATTCGCGAACATTTGCGAAAGTTCATGTTCGCCGTTCGCGAGCGGAAAATGTAATGTTCACGACATCACTAATGACAGGGTTCAAACATGTCATTAAAACTACTAAACTGTATAATGCAATATTACCACATTTCATCAGGGTGAACTAGTTGAAGAAATCAATCAACCTAGTATAATCTGTCATCACTAGTGATGTACCGAATGGTTCGCTGGCGAATAGTTCCCAGCGAACATAGCATGTTCGCGTCCGCCACCACGGGCAAACACATGAGATGTTCGGTCCGCCCCCTATTCTTTATCATTGAGTAAACTTTGACCCTGTACCTCACAGTCAGCAGACACATTCCAGCCAATCAGCAGCACACCCTCCCTAGCAGACCCTCCCACCTACTGGACAGCATCCATTTTAGATTCGTTCGAAAGCTGCAACCATTTTATTTTATTTTTTCAATTTATTATTTATTTTATTTTTTTCAGTGCATATAAATGTTACAAGCAGATTCTCCCCCCAGACACTCTGTATTACTGCAGATACTCCCTCCAGACACTCTGTGTTACTGCAGATACTCCCTCCAGACACTCTGTGTTACTGCAAATACTCCCTCCAGACACTCTGTGTTACTGCAGATACTCCCTCCAGACACTGTGTGTTACTGCAGATACTCCTTCCAGACACCCTGTGTTACTGCAGATACTCCCTCCAGACACTCTGTATTACTGCAGATACTTACCCCAGACACTGACACAGAGCAGAATAGAGACTGTTCCCCCTACATAGGGTCACTTGGCAGATATGGATTGACACCTATCCTAAGGATCCCTGATACACACTGACACAGAACAGAATAGGGACTGTTCCCCCTACATAGGGTCACTTGGCAGATATGGATTGACACCTATCCTAAGGATCCCTGATACACACTGACACAGAGTAGAATAGGGACTGTTCCCCCTACATAGGGTCACTTGGCAGATATGGATTGACACCTATCCTAAGGATCCCTGATACACACTGACACAGAGCAGAATAGGGACTGTTCCCCCTACATAGCGTCACTTGGCAGATATGGATTGACACCTATCCTAAGGATCTCTGATACACACTGACACAGAGCAGAATAGGGACTTTTCCCCCTACATAGGGTCACTTGGTAGATATGGTTTGACACCTATCCTAAGGATCCCTGATACACACTGACACAGAGCAGAATAGGGACTGTTCCCCCTACATAGGGTCACTTGGCAGATATGGATTGACACCTATCCTAAGGATCCCTGATACACACTGACACAGAGCAGAATAGGGACTTTTCCCCCTACATAGGGTCACTTGGCAGATATGGTTTGACACCTATCCTAAGGATCCCTGATACACACTGACACAGAGCAGAATAGGGACTGTTCCCCCTACATAGGGTCACTTGGCAGATATGGATTGACACCTGTCCTCAGGGACCCTGATACACACTAGGGGGGGACATACTGTCCTCCTCCCACCCCCACCCCTGCGTGGTGGGTGGGGCCATAAAAATAATGAGGGGGGGACCTACTGTCCTCCCCCCGGCCCCCACCCCTGCACGGTGGGTGGGGGCCATGAATCACAATGGGGGGAAGACCTGCTGTCCTCCCCCCGCCCCCACCCCTGCGCGGTGGGTGGGGGCCGTAAAAATAATGAGGGGGGGACCTACTGTCCTCCCCACATGCCCCCACACCTGCGCGGGGTCCATAAATCACAATGGGGGAGGACCTACTGTCCTCCCCCCGCCCCCACCCCTGCATGGTGGGTGGGGGCCATAAAAATAATGAGGGGGGACCTACTGTCCTCCCCCCGGCCCCCACCCCTGCGCGGTGGGTGGGGGCCATAAAAATAATGAGGGGGGGACCTACTGTCCTACCCCCTGGCCCCACCCCTTAGTGGTGGGTGGGGGCCCTAAATAAAAATTCTCCCCCCCAATCAAAGGTGACTCTGATTGGTGGGCTTGGAATCTAACCAATCAGAGTGTTCTGTGTCATTTTACACAGTGTGGGAAAGTTCTTTGGAATTTTCCCACGCTGTGTAAAATGACAAAGAGCACTCTGATTGGTGGGCTTGGAATCTAACCAATAAGAGTGCTCTTTGTCATTTTACACAGCGTGGGAAAATTCCAAAGAACTTTCCCATGCTGTGTAAAATGACACAGAACACTCTGATTGGTTAGATTCCAAGCCCACCAATCAGAGTTCTCTTTCTCATTTTACACAGCGTGGGAAAATTCCAAAGAACTTTCCCACGCTGTGTAAAATGACACAGAGCACTGTGATTGGTGGGCTTGGAATCTAACCAATCAGAGTGCTCTGTGTCATTTTACACAGCGTGGGAAAGTTCTTTGGAATTTTCCCACGCTGTGTAAAATTACAAAGAGCACTCTGATTGGCTTAAACCAGCCAATCTGAGTGTTCTTAGTCTAATTGCAGGGCGTGGCAAGGCTTTATAAGCCTTCCCCCGCCCTGCAGAGCTCACACTGCGCGGAGCCCTCCATGGGTGGATGGATGGATTATTTTTTTTGTGCTCGTTTTTTTTTTTTATTATTATTTTTATTGCGTTGGTTCTTATGGCTTTTTTGGGCCTTTTTTGGGGCTGAAAAAAGAAGATTTTAGAAAAAAGAAGACGTCAAATGGTAAGCTGAATTTTTCTTTACAGGTTAGTTATTTTATTCCCCCTTCACTATTTTTTAGGGTGAGGAGGGTAGGTAGGGGGTAACTTTTTTGGGGTGGGGGGGTGGGTGACCTTTGATTGGGGGTGGAATTTTTATTTAGGGCCCCCACCCACCACTCAGGGGTGGGGGCTGGACAGTAGGTCCCCCCTTATTGTTTTTTTAGGGCCCCCACCCACCACTCAGGGGTGAGGGCCAGTGGGGGAGGACAGTAGGTCCCACCTCATTTTTATGGCCCCTACCCACCGCGCAGGGGTGGGGGCGGGGGGAGGACAGTAGGTCCTCCCCCCATTGTGATTTATGGCCCCCACCCACCGCGCAGGGGTGGGGGCCAGGGGGGAGGACAGTAGGTCCCCCCTCATTATTTTTATGGCCCCCACCCACCACGCAGGGGTGGGGGTGGTGGGAGGACAGTAGGTCCTCCCCCCATTGTGATTTATAGCCCCCACCCACCGCGCAGGGGTGGGGGCCGGAGGGGAGGACAGTAGGTCCCCCCCTCATTATTTTTACGCCCCCCACCCACCGCGCAGGGGTGGGGGCGGGGGGAGGACAGTAGGCCCTCTCCCCATTGTGATTTATGGCCCCCACCCACCACTCAGGGGTGAGGGCCAGTGGGGGAGGACAGTAGGTCCCACCTCATTTTTATGGCCCCTACCCACCGCGCAGGGGTGGGGGCGGGGGGAGGACAGTAGGTCCTCCCCCCATTGTGATTTATGGCCCCCACCCACCGCGCAGGGGTGGGGGCCAGGGGGGAGGACAGTAGGTCCCCCCTCATTATTTTTATGGCCCCCACCCACCACGCAGGGGTGGGGGTGGTGGGAGGACAGTAGGTCCTCCCCCCATTGTGATTTATAGCCCCCACCCACCGCGCAGGGGTGGGGGCCGGAGGGGAGGACAGTAGGTCCCCCCCTCATTATTTTTACGCCCCCCACCCACCGCGCAGGGGTGGGGGCGGGGGGAGGACAGTAGGCCCTCTCCCCATTGTGATTTATGGCCCCCCCCCACCGTGCAGGGGTGGGGGCCCGGGGGAGGACAGTAGGTCCCCCCCCTCGTTATTTGTATGGCCCCCACCCACCACGCAGGGGTGGGGGCGGGGGGAGGACAGTAGGTCCCCGCTCAGTGTGTATCAGGGTCCCTGAGGACAGGTGTCAATCCATATCTGCCAAGTGACCCTATGTAGGGGGAACAGTCCCTATTCTGCTCTGTGTCAGTGTGTATCAGGGATCCTTAGGATAGGTGTCAATCCATATCTGCCAAGTGATCCTATGTAGGGGGAACAGTCCCTATTCTGCTCTGTGTCAGTGTGTATCAGGGATCCTTAGGATAGGTGTCAATCCATATCTGCCAAGTGATCCTTGTAGGGGGAACAGTCCCTATTCTGCTCTGTGTCAGTGTGTATCATGGTCTCTGAGGACAGGTGTCAATCCATATCTGCCAAGTGACCCTATGTAGGGGGAACAGTCCCTATTCTGCTCTGTGTCAGTGTGTATCAGGGATCCTTAGGATAGGTGTCAATCCATATCTGCCAAGTGACCCTATGTAAGGGGGAACAGTCCCTATTGTGCTTTGTGTCAGTGTGTATCAGGGATCCTTAGGATAGGTGTCAATCCATATCTGTCAAGTGACCCTATGTAGGGGAACAGTCCCTATTCTGCTCTGTGTCAGTGTGTATCAGGGATCCTTAGGATAGGTGTCAATTCATATCTGCCAGGTGACCCTATGCAGGGGGAACAGTCCCTATTCTGCTGTCAGGATCGGGACAGGGATCCAACACGCAGAGTACAAAGAGTGGAAAGGTACGTATACCGGGCCTTAGAATGGCCGGACTAACGTACCGAGAGTAAAGAATAGTCAGAGGCAAGCCGAGGTCGAGGGAACGAGAAGACAGATAAGCGAGAGACAAGCCGGGTCAAGGGATAACAGAGAAACAGGGAAGTACAACGAGCCGAGTCAAAACCAATAGAGCAAACTAGAATACCAGAGCACTGAGTGACTAGACAAGCTAGAACCACGACAGGGCAATGAGCTGAAGTAAGGAGTAAGCTTAAATACCCTGGTTCTGGATGGAAATCACGCCTCTGAAAAGTACCGATTGGATATCGGACACTTGAGTGACAGATAGCTCGTGCTAGCGTCATGACGTCACGTATTGAGCGTCCTGCTAGAAAAGGACGTGGATTCCTCGCGGCCGGTGTTTAAGTGACTGGATGAACCGCGAGGAACGGAGGAGACAGCTCGCCTGGACGGATACACCACCAAGTCTCTACCTCCCTTAGAGGTAGAGGCCTCAGGTACCCTGACAGTACCCCCCCTCTCAGATACGCCCACCGGGCGGAATGAACCGGGGCGAGATGGGAAGCGAAGGTGAAATGCTCTGCGAAGGCGAGAAGCATGGACGTCCTCCTGAGGTACCCAACTCCTCTCCTCAGGACCATATCCCCTCCAGTTGACCAGATATTGCAATTTTCCTCTTGAAATTCTGGAGTCAATGATGGAGCTGACCTCGTACTCCTCCCGACCCTCCACCTGAACAGGACGAGGCGAGGAGACCTTAGAGGAGAATTTGTTGCAAATGAGGGGTTTCAACAAGGAGACATGAAAAGAGTTAGGAATGCGTAAGGCAGGTGGCAGAGCAAGGCGATACGCAACCGGATTGATACGAGTGAGAACCCTGTAAGGACCTATGTAACGAGGAGCAAATTTCATGGACGGAACTTTTAGGCGAATATTCTTAGTACTCAACCATACCCTATCCCCAGGAACAAAAACAGGAGCCGCTCTTCTATGTTTGTCAGCGTGTTTCTTGAACAGCGAGGAACTATGTAATAGAATTTGTCGAGTTTGATCCCATAATTTCTTCAGGTTGGCGACATGATCATCAACCGACGGTATCCCCTGAGAAGAGGAAACCGAAGGAAAAATCGAAGGATGAAAGCCATAGTTCATGAAGAAAGGGCTAGAGCGAGTTGAATCGCAAACAAGGTTATTGTGTGCGAACTCCGCCCAAGGAATCAGACCGACCCAATCGTCCTGGTGTTCGGAAACAAAGCAACGCAGATACTGTTCGATCTTTTGATTAGTACGTTCAGCAGCTCCGTTAGACTGAGGGTGATAGGCAGAGGAAAAGTTCAATTTGATGCCCATTTGAGAACAAAAGGATCTCCAGAAACGTGAGACAAATTGAGAACCTCTATCAGAAACAATCTCTGAAGGGATCCCATGTAGGCGAAAAACTTCTCTCGCAAAAATCTCCGCCAATTCAGGGGAAGTCGGAAGTTTAGGTAATGGCACGAAATGGGCCATCTTGGTAAATCTATCCACCACCGTGAGAATAACAGTCTGTCTTTTGGAAGCAGGCAAATCAACGATAAAGTCAATGGACAAACAGGACCAAGGTTTCTCAGGAATGTCCAAGGGGTGTAACAGGCCACATGGGGATGCATGAGATAGTTTAGTCTTGGCACAAGTCTCACAAGCTGCGACGAACTCCTCAATATCCTTACGAAGTGAAGGCCACCAGAAATCTTTGGATATCAGAGAGTACGTCTTGCGAATACCAGGATGACCAGCTATTTTACTTTCATGAAAACATTGTAAGAGCTCCAGTTGAAGTTCAGGAGGAACAAAGTTTCTTCCCTCAGGAGTGTTTCCGGGAGCTAGATGTTGTGACTTCAAGATCTGGTCAAGTAGCGGGGAATGAATTTTGAGACTGGTATTAGCAATAATATTGCATTTGGGTACAATGGAGGACAAAAGTGGTTCAACTGAAGCAGAGGGTTCATATTGGCGAGATAGCGCATCGGCTTTAGAGTTCTTTGACCCAGGTCTGTAAGTCAGAACGTAATTGAAATGGGTAAGAAACAACGACCAACGAGCCTGCCTGGAGGACAGACGCTTGGCCTCTCCGATATAAGACAAGTTTTTGTGGTCTGTCAGGATGGTAACAGGATGTAATGTACCCTCCAATAAATGTCTCCATTCTTTCAAAGCCTTGATAACCGCTAGTAATTCTCTGTCACCAATGTCATACCTGCTTTCAGTACCGGTCAATTTTTTAGAGAAAAATCCACATGGATGTAATGGTTTATCAACACCCAACCTTTGAGATAGAACAGCACCTAAACCAGTCTCTGATGCGTCTACCTCGAGCAAAAATGGCAGAGAAGTGTCAGGGTGAACTAAAATTGGAGCGGAAGCGAAAAGCTCCTTGAGAGTCTTGAACGCAAGGAGAGCTTCAGTAGTCCAATTCTTAGTGTCAGCCCCCTGTTTGGTCATGTTAGTGATAGGTGCAATAATGGAAGAATAGCCCTTAATAAAGCGCCTATAATAATTGGAAAAACCAATAAATCTCTGTATGGCTTTAAGACCTGTGGGTAAAGGCCACTCTAGAATGGATTGGAGCTTATCCGGATCCATCTTAAATCCCTCCCCAGAGATCACATAGCCGAGAAAGGTTACCTGGGTTTGATCAAAGCTACATTTCTCCAACTTGCAGTACAAGCCATGCTGGAGAAGCTTGTGCAAAACCCTCCTGACTTGTTTGTGATGAATCTCAATGTCACTAGAATGAATGAGTATATCATCTAGGTATACAATGACGCACTCTTGCTGAAATTCCCTAAGAACCTCATTAATCAGATCTTGGAATACTGCTGGTGCATTGCATAACCCAAAAGGCATGACGGTATATTCATAGTGGCCATATCGAGTATTGAATGCCGTCATCCACTCATGTCCCTGCTGGATTCTCACCAAGTTATATGCCCCTCTGAGGTCTAACTTGGTGAAAATTGTAGAGCCCTTCAAACGATCGAAGAGTTCGGTGATCAAGGGAATCGGGTAGGCATTTTTAATGGTTATCTTATTCAGGCCTCGATAATCAATACAAGGTCTCAAAGAACCATCTTTCTTTTTAACAAAAAAAAATCCAGCCCCGGCAGGGGAGGAGGACCTCCTGATGAATCCCTTGTCTAAATTCTCGTGAATATATTCCTCTAGGACTGAGTTCTCCTTTATAGATAATGGGTATACATGACCTCTGGGAGGCATGGTACCAGGGAGTAGGTTAATTTTGCAATCGAAGGACCTGTGTGGGGGTAAGGTATCGGCTTTCTTTTTGTCAAATACTGCCTTTAAATCTAGATACTGAGACGGAATTTGTGTCTCTGTAGGATTGTCAGAGGTATTCGATGTATTAGTTAATCCAAGAGGTAAGACCTTCCGCAAGCATTTTTCTTGACAATTCTCTCCCCATGAAACTATCTCCCCTGATTCCCAATTAATAATAGGGTTGTGTCTCCTCAGCCAGGAGTACCCCAGAACTATGGGAATAGACGGAGAAGAAATGAGCATCAAGGATATATCCTCTTTATGCAGGATGCCAACAGTCAAGTTAATCGGTATGGTCTCATGAAAAATAACAGGCTCAAGTAACGGTCTACCATCGATGGCCTCAACAGCCAGAGGTGTCTCTTTTAACTGGGATGGAATAGCATGCTTGGCAGCAAAACCCTGATCTATAAAGCTCTCAGCAGCTCCAGAATCAATTAGTGCCATAGTCTTAACTACTCCCTTCTCCCACTTTAAAGAAACGGGTAACACAAGCCTGAGCTCCTTGTAGTTGTGAATAGAGGACAAAGTAGAAACACCCAAGGCCTGTCCTCTAGAGGAACTTAGGTGCGAGCGTTTCCCGAACGATTGGGACAATTTAGGCGTAAATGACCCCTGACTCCACAATACATACATAAACCCTCCCTTCTCCTGTACTGTCTCTCCCTTTCAGTGAGATGAGTACTGCCTATCTGCATAGGTTCAGGAATACGTAAGTCTTCGAACTCAGAGATTTGAAAGGTAGGCGCTAGTTTAAAGGAGGGTCTACGGGTCCTATCTCGAGTGTTCTGCCTCTCTCTTAAGCGTTCATCAATACGAGATATAAAAGAAATTAAATCCTCCAAATTTTCAGGGAGTTCTCTAGTAGCGATCTCGTCAAGAATTACATCTGATAACCCATTCAGAAACACATCTATATAAGCCTGTTCGTTCCACTTAACTTCTGCCGCCAAGGATCTGAACTCTAGTGCATAATCCACAAGTGTTCGATTGTCCTGTTTAAGGCGCAACATTAATCTAGCTGCATTGACCTTTCTGCCAGGAGGGTCAAAAGTTCTTCTAAACGCAGCTACAAAGGCATTATAATTATAGACGAGAGGATTATCATTCTCCCATAAAGGATTGGCCCATCTCAAAGCTTTTTCAATGAGCAGAGTAATAATAAATCCAACCTTTGCTCTATCTGTAGGATAAGAGCGGGGTTGTAGTTCGAAATGGATGCTAATCTGGTTTAGAAAGCCACGACACTTCTCCGGTGACCCGCCATAACGTACTGGTGGGGTAATACGGGAAGAAGCACCTACAGTGGCTACCTCTAGACCTGAGACTGCAGGAGAGATAGAAGGAGTACGTGTCTCCTCAGGTGGATTACTAGCACGAGACAAAAGTGCCTGTAGTGCCAAAGCCATCTGATCCATCCTATGTTCCATGGCGTCAAACCTGGGATCCGAAGAACCAAGCTGACTGTTTGTACCTGCAGGATCCATTGGCCCTGTCGTAATGTCAGGATCGGGACAGGGATCCAACACGCAGAGTACAAAGAGTGGAAAGGTACGTATACCGGGCCTTAGAATGGCCGGACTAACGTACCGAGAGTAAAGAATAGTCAGAGGCAAGCCGAGGTCGAGGGAACGAGAAGACAGATAAGCGAGAGACAAGCCGGGTCAAGGGATAACAGAGAAACAGGGAAGTACAACGAGCCGAGTCAAAACCAATAGAGCAAACTAGAATACCAGAGCACTGAGTGACTAGACAAGCTAGAACCACGACAGGGCAATGAGCTGAAGTAAGGAGTAAGCTTAAATACCCTGGTTCTGGATGGAAATCACGCCTCTGAAAAGTACCGATTGGATATCGGACACTTGAGTGACAGATAGCTCGTGCTAGCGTCATGACGTCACGTATTGAGCGTCCTGCTAGAAAAGGACGTGGATTCCTCGCGGCCGGTGTTTAAGTGACTGGATGAACCGCGAGGAACGGAGGAGACAGCTCGCCTGGACGGATACACCACCAAGTCTCTACCTCCCTTAGAGGTAGAGGCCTCAGGTACCCTGACATCTGCTCTGTGTCAGTGTGTATCAGGGATCCTTAGGATAGGTGTCAATCCATATCTGACAAGTGACCCTTGTCGGGGGAACAGTCCCTATTCTGCTCTGTGTTAGTGTGTATCAGGGATCCTTAGGATAGGTGTCAATCCATATCTGCCAAGTGACCCAATGTAGGGGGAACAGTCCCTATTCTGCTCTGTGTCAGTGTGTATCAGGGATCCTTAGGATAGGTGTCAATCCATATCTGCCAAGTGACCATATGTAGGGGGAACAGTCCCTATTCTGCTCTGTCAGTGTGTATCAGGGATC
Source organism: Pelobates fuscus (assembly GCF_036172605.1). Classification (NCBI taxonomy): domain Eukaryota; kingdom Metazoa; phylum Chordata; class Amphibia; order Anura; family Pelobatidae; genus Pelobates; species Pelobates fuscus. Next base: position 34,767,841 of record NC_086329.1, on the reverse strand, counting down.
CTTAGGATAGGTGCCAATCCATATCTGCCAAGTGACCCTATGTAGGGGGAATAGTCCCTATTCTTCTCTGTGTCAGTGTGTATCAGGGTCTCTGAGGACAGGTGTCAATCCATATGGCAAGGTGTCAATATGTCATATGTCAGGTGTCAATCCATATCCATTGTGATTTAGGAATGTTAGGTGATTTATGCCCTTTATGGATTAAAACCAGACTCTGCATCAACCGTGTAATTTTCCATGGGAGTTTTGGATCCCCCTCCGGCATGCCACAGTCCAGGTGTTAGTCCCCTTGAAACAACTTTTCCATCACTTTTGTGGCCAGAAAGAGTCCCTGTGGGTTTTAAAATTCGCCTGCCCATTGAAGTCAATGGCAGTTCGCCCGGTTCGCCAGTTCACAAACGTTTGCGGAAGTTCCCGCTCGCCATTCGCGAACCGAAAATTTCGTGTTCGCGACATCACTAGTCATCACAATGTTAATATCCATATATGTGGTTTCTGTGCTTTATGCATTATTTCATGTAACTTTTATCAATAGGTCCAAAAAGCCATATTTTGCTTATAACTTATTTTTTATGTGGCATAATTTTACCAATTTATATTATGTGTACTTACAATGTGAATAAAATGACTAATTTCCTATGTGCAATACATTTTTAATGCTAAAGCAGAGAATAATTCTAGTATTTTTTTTATTTTATTTTTTTAAAACACCTAAAATATACTACTATTTTCCAATGTACAGTTATTAAAAAGTTGTTTGTTTTTGTTATCTGTTTGGAGGAAAGAAAATCGTTCTTTTGTAGAGTGTGGTGTGCTGTTCTGTAACAAAGGAGAGAAAAGTTTCTCTCTCTAAGCCTGGGTCATTGATTTTCCTGTGAGACTTTGCATACAGCTACATCTATCTTGAAAGACAAGGGGCAAAAAAAACCAAAAAAACAGCTTTGCGTGGGAGATAGGAGATTGGCAGGCATTTTCTAATACACAGTTGTTAAACATTGTTTTTGGTTCTTTTGTCAACAGTTTGGAGGAAAGAAAATCCTTATTTTGGGGAGTGTGGCATTCAGTAATGAAGGATTAAGGATAAATTATCACTCCAAACCAATAGGCTGACATACTGGAGGTACCGATTTATTAACACGATCCGTTATTTGCAGCAAAAAAGAGGCATGCTGTTTGATGAAATATGTGTTTTGAACCAACCATGTTGCGGGGCCAAAAAGGGGTCGTGTTAATTGTGTGTATGCGTATATAGAGTAGTTTGCGTGTGTGTGTGAATGCATGGGAGGTGATGTGTATCAGGGATATAGTATGTGTAGTGTGTGAGTGCAGGGCATGTAGTGTGTTTTTAAGGGGTATAGAGTGTGGGTATAGTGTGTGGGTGCAGAGAGTGTAGTGTATGTTTAGGGGGTATAGTTTGTGTACTGTGTGTATCTGAGTAAGTGGTGTGTGGTGTGTGTGTATAAGGGTTATAGAATGTGTGTATGTCTTTGTGTGTAAGTACAGGGGGTGTAGTGTGTGTATTTAAAGGGGTATGGAATGTGCATAGTGTGTGTGTGCGTGCAGGTGGTGTCTATAAGGGGTATAGAGAGTGTATTGTGTGTAAGTGCAGAGGGTGTAGTGTGTCAGTAGGGGGCAGGATGGCAGTCGGTGCAGTGGGTTAATAGGGAGTATTATGGCAGAGGGTGCAGTGGGTTAATAAGGTGGCAGAGGGTGTAGTGGGTTAGAAGGGGGTATGATGGCAGGGGCGTAGTGGGTTAATAGGAGGTATTATGGCAGGGGGTGCAGTGGGTTAATAGAGGGTATGATGGCAGGGGGTAGTGGGTTAATTGGGGTATTATGGCCGGGGGCGCAGTGGGTTAATAGGGAGTATTATGGCAGGGAGTGCAGTGAGTTAATAGGAGTAAGATGGCAGGGGGTGTAGCGGGTTAATAGGGGTATGATGGAGGGGGTGTAGTGGGTTAATAGAGGGTATGATGACAGGGAGTAGTGGGTTAATAGGGGGTATGATGACAGGGGCATAGTGGGTTAATAGGGAGTATTATGGCAGGGGCTTAGTGGGTTAATAGGGGGTATTATGGCAGGGGGTGTAGTGTGTTAATAGGGAGTATGATGACAGGGGGTGTAGTGGGTTAATAGGGGGTATGATGGCAGGGGGTGTAGTGGATTAATAGGGGCTATTATGGCAGGAGGTGTAGTGGGTTAATAGGGATTATTATGGCAGGGGGTGCAGTGGGTTAACAGGGGTAAGATGGCAGGGTGTATAGTGGGTTAATAGAGGTAAAATGGCAGGTGGTGTAGTGGGTTAATAGATGTTATATGGCAGGGGGTTAGTCGGTTAATAGGGGGTTAGATGGCAAGGTTGTAGTGGGTTAATAGTAGAGTTGAGCGGACACCTGGATGTTCGGGTTAGCCGAGTTCGGCGGCACTTCGTCAAAGTTCGAGTTCGGACTCAAACTTGACCCAAACTTGACCCCGAACCCGAACCCCATTAAAGTCAATGGGGACCCAAACTTTTGTTCACTAAAATGCCTCTAGAAAAGTCCTGGAAAGGGCTAGAGGGCTGCAAAAGGAAGTAAAATGGGTAGGACAAAAGAGTAGGACAAGTGCCCTGCAAACAAATGTGGATAGGGAAATAACTTAAAATAACATAAAATGCATACAAATTAAAAATAATAATCTTGAACTAGGAGGAGGAGGTGGATGTGGAGTAGGAGGTTGAGGAGGCGGTGACCATAGCGGGGTAGGTGGAAGCGGCGGTGGAGGAAGAAGAGGTAGCCAACACTGTTTTTATTTTTATTTTTTGTTTTTTTGTTTTATTTATTTATTTTTTAATTGGGGTAGCCCCCGAAATATTGGGACATATAAAAAAAGAAACATTTGCGGCCTGCGGTCCATTTCTTGCAGTCCAATAACGCCATCAGGTTTTTAAAACTGTCTGTCTCCACCAGACGGAATGACAGCATTTCAAAGGCCAGGGATTTTTAAATGCTCGCATTCAGGGCCAGGGATCGCGGGTGGCGGATGTGGTGGCATTGTTGCCACATCCTCTGTTTGCGGGGTGGAGGAAGAGGTGGAGGAAGAGGCCGAGACAGCAGCTGTCAGGATATTTATATCGGCAGACATTTTGTGCTAAAATAGAAATTAAAAGTGTATATTGCCTGAGTCACTCAGAACAGAGCGGACCCCATTTTGGATTTCAGGCTAACAAAGAGACATAATTGCCTTCTGTAACACTAACCACTGAGCCTGAGCTAAGGAATGCATTATATAAACAAGCCAAGTGATAAGCAATGAAGCAGGGGGATGGAAGGCTCTGTCTAAATGTTAATGGAATAGAAGTAATTCTAAACACAGACATTAGTGACAGAGAAGACAAGTAATTAATTTTACTTTCTAAATTTTACAAGGTCCCATTGCAAAGTAAAGGTGAAATTTAGTTTACAACTGTCAGTTTTAGAAATTACAACAGGAATTGTCGACGCACTGTCTGGAGAAAATCCAAAGAAACGCTTTGAACTGACAGCAAATTTATGTTATGGTGGTTATTTTAGATAAGCCAAATGACTTCAAAATCGGCATCAGGAAAAGTTAACTCTTTCCTGGATAGGAAGGTTTAGTGAGGCGGGACTGCCCTCTATAGACCAAATACCTAAATTACAATCTGCAGGTCGACCACAACTTCAGTTTCCTATTGGCCTTATCAACTAATGACGTACAGAGAGTCTGGCCCTTTAAAAGTTAGGACAAAGGGAAGAGAGAGGTTAGTTGGAGTTGAAGTTTGGGATTTCAGATTCGGACATGCAGAGAGATCCATGACAGATATTTACTCTGGGACTAACTAACACTCAAACTCTCTTGGACCCAACTCAAGAAACACTCCTTGACACTTACTTTTACTATTACTTACATACCTCCATACAACTAATCATACACACATTCAAGTTCCTGGGACTGCCTAAGAGCATCTGATGAGAACATCTACTTAATTGGTAATTATGCGGGTTTTATTTAATTAATCTAAATTAACTAAAAATCTAATAGCATGATATATGACTGGATAAATCACGGTCAGATTTAAATATTTAGAAATCTTAGTTAACTAAAGAATATATAGTTATAAACATTCCATTCTGCAGGTGGAACTAAGAATAATTATATATTAATGTGATATTCACGTGTTAGCATACCAATGTTTTTTATCCAGGTGTATTGATTTGCTCTAAATAAGATAAGATATCTTTTTAGGCAAATTAAAATTCGGCTTATAGAATCTGGTAGATTATTCTTATTGGATGGTTCCAGGAAATAATTAATGAGCTGGTTTATATGGTATTTTGATTGAAAATTACATAAGAATAGGATATTAAATGCCTAGGAGGATCTAGCCAGCATTGAAAGGGTTACTCAGTTAACTGTTAGCAGGTTTTATGGCTTTTCGTTGGAGTTTAACTTTCTGTCTGTGAATTACCCTCATAAATCTTGTCTTGACAGTTGATGCTGTAGATTTTTACTGTGTATAGCCATTGTATTGCATACTTATGTTATACTAATTATTCACTGATGATTATCATGCATGCTGCCAAATATTATTATTATTTTATTTGTCACAGTAAATTATATCTATTTTTATAACAAATTGTGATTTTATTTGTATGGAATACATTTCACTTACATGATAACAATCTCTAAGATCTAAGAGAATTGAAATAGTGGGCAATTCTCGACTGTTTAATATTATCATCCCATAAATATCCCCACATATTGGAGGCACACTGCTGAGATCATTAAGTTTAAATTATATACCATACAATAATTCTGAGGCGTTGCTATTTGAGTAATTCATGCAATATTAATCTTGATATAGAAAGAGTTTTGTATTGAGGTTAAATCAGTGTATAGAAATAAGGCTGAATTCAGCGCTTCATCTCAATCAGAAAATGGGAAGAAGTTAGCGGAAATACAAGTTTTTCCCTTAAGCATCTTATATAAGCATCTAAAGATTAAAATGGATTATAAGAGTGGGTACTCCAAATTAGAGAACACATTTATAATTCGATTCATGATAGATCGGATAATTTGCCTATGGTTAAACATTTTAGCAACATAGACGAAGACTCTACAATGCAGTCTGTTACCAAATCATGCCCGTTTTTCATATTGGGTTATTCAATTATGTTAAAAAAGCATAATGAGATAAAACTTAAATTGGACGAGTGTCAGAAAGACCTGGTGCTTGAACAAAGAAGGTTCAACACTTTGTCTGATGAAAATAATATCCTTCAGGCTAAAAACTCTGACCTTTCAAATAGACTGGAAGGAATGAGCAAAATGATGGATGATTCTGATCAGCAGATAAAACAGATACAGATGCAATTGGATGAGTATGAAAAGGAGAGTCAGAAATCAGACAGTGAGGTTAGTAGTCATCATGGTGTGCCAAAAAGTTGCACAAAAATGCAAGAAAAGACTATCTGTAAATCCCCTCCTTATTATGATTTTCTCACACCAGACCAGGTTTTCATAAAACAGTCTCAAAGAAAAGATGTGAGTAATTCTGAGAAATCACCTGTGGAACAAGATTCCCAATCTCGTGACATTACCAAACAATCTTGGCAATCTTGGGCAGAACAGTTTGAAAAGACTGTCTTGGCCAAACTTGAGAGGGAGAGTCCAGTTCAAGGTGATAGGAATGAAAACAGACATGGTTCCTTACACTGGCATAACTCTGATGCTGATCAGAATTGTGACAGTGAACGTGAAGCTCAGAGTGATGGGAGTGAAAGTGACTGTCCACTCTGAAGGCCATGTGACTGATATGCCATCTGCACTGTTGTACGGATCTAATTCCTCTTCAGCAGCCGGATCGCATAGACGTTTACCCAAACGCAGGGAAAGTAGAAACGATCGTAAATCAACGACGCCTGTTTATGAAACGCCAAAGGTTATTAAATTCCTTAAAGAGACTGTCCCACAATTTTCTAGAGGTTCTGGAAACATATCTGAACATCTGGAAAATTATGAAAGAGCCATGAATTCATTGGGCATGTATGATGACATTCATAAGAAATGGTTCATTACATGGACCTTTGATTCAATGTGCCGTGTTTATCTAAAAAGTCTTCAAGCTATACAGCTAATGTCCTGGTCCAAGATGAAATATGAAATAATAATGGAATATGGTAAGTATAAAACCATTGCTTCTGCAAAGAAAGCGCTTTATAACTTAACCCCTTAAGGACACATGACGTGTGTGACACGTCATGATTCCATTTTATTCCAGAAGTTTGGTCCTTAAGGGGTTAAAGTGCCGTCCAGATCAAAGCCCCAAAGAATTTTTAATAATTCTTAAAAACGCATATTCTGTGGCCCAAAGAAAACCCAGTTATGAAAGTACAGACTTCAAAGATCTGTATTTTCATGCCATGCCGATAAACATACAAATGAATCTCGCAAGAGATTATGATTGTAGGTTACCATTAGAATGGCTAGTCAGTCAGTGCATGAAATTGTATACTATACACCATGCACATGACGAAAATCAGTCAAAGGTTAAGAAACCTGGTGATAAAATGGTGTCAGAGACTAAAATTCAGTTAGGTTTAGAAACCCAACAGAAAAAAATGGACCTATTCTGAGGTTTTGATAACACCAAAACCTCAGAAACAGGAAAATGCCAGAAGCAATTCTGTAAACTCCTCTGATAAGTCCAATGCCAATGGGAATAAACACCCCTAGGTTAATAAGAACCAAGGCAATTCCCAATGGAGAAGGAATCCTCAGAGAAATAGGAGATATGGAAACAGAAATAACCAATCTGCTTCCAATAACTCCCAACAGTCTCAGCCAACCCAGCCAAATTCTAATGGGCAAAGACAAAACGGCAATGGGGGAAATAATTTGCGTCGTCAGGTTGGTCAATTGACAGACCAGTTGGGCAAATTAATGGAGGAAATTACAAAGATTAACCAAGTCTTTGCCAATAATCATTTTTTTAGGGACAGCTCCGATTGCATAGCCACCTGTGCAACTGCAGCAGCAACAACAGGTGCCGCAGCAAATATAGCTACTGTGACTAAACAGGCTAGGTTGTCAGTAGATGTAATACCTAACCCTGTTTCCTTTCCAGGTACTCACAGCCAACTAAACAATAGTTGTGTTAGGATACCTATTGCCTACCCCGTCACTTCACTTCCGGGTGAAGGAGGCGCAACGTGTTCCTCTACTTTTTCATTTCAGCCAAGGGCTAAAATAGCCCCAGCAGCCACTAGTTTCCAGGATCCAGACCTGAAAGGGTTAACTGATGAGATGCCGACCACGAGTTCCCGCTTGATAGTTCAAAATATTCCTAAAAAGGATGGGCCTGTGGGTAAGACTGAGCATTCTTCAGTACAGGTAGAAACTACTGCTGTGACCGGTAACGTATGGAAAACTAGTGATATGTTGGCACATTCTAAATTCTTATGTGAATTAGAAGAACATGAAGGAAGGTACTACATGTCTGTAGAAATACAGGATTCGCTACCCCAGCCTTTCAAAGGGTTAATAGATACTGGTTTACAAGCCACTATCTTATTCAATACCTACTTCCAGCAGGTAATGGACTTAGCAGCGGATAAGCCGAAGCTAAGAGATTTCCCCAATGCTCCGTTGAGTGTAGGAGGAAATGCCCTTCAGGTTATTGGCAATACCTGGTTAAAATTTTAAAAAGGTAGCAAAACCTTTAGACACCCGGTGATAGTGGTAGATCTCCCCTATAACCGACTGATTCTAGGTATAGACATACTCAGAAGACTTAACACAATTATTGACTGTGTGAAGGGAATTGTATGGTCACAAGCTAAGGTTCCTATAACCTATAAGAAATCACATGTTCAATCTGATCGTAATTGCCATGTGATAGAAGAAAGACCTGACTCGATTGAAGTACATTTTAGGAATACTCAGTCACCTGACGTGACTATCCTGCAGGTGAATGATGCAATCGCACCTGTAGATGAGCATTCCGTAAGAGTTGCTTCAGAGAGGATCCAGAATGTCTCTCTGGAAGGTGATGTTTTAACCATTTCTCTCCACAGGGACTATGTTGAATCTGTCGATCTGGCAGGTCATGCTCAATTCCTTGCCAGAATTGAAAGGGTTAATAACAACGTATTCTTTCCTATTCAAATAAATGACTTAGGAAGAAGTAGGAATGCAAAGCTGGACTTAAAGAGTGAGAACAGCTATATTAGCAGAAGTCTGTTAAAGCAGATCGCTAATCCTAAAATAACCAGGTACGCTTCCCCACATGACAGGTGGATCCAGAACCTGGATGGCGAATCAGAGAGTCACAATGTGATAGCAAAATGTTTATTATCTATTTCCATCGGAAATAAGACAGTTAAACATTTATTCCTAGTGATAGACGAACCTCGCTATCAGGTTTACATCGGCAATGATGTCATGCATCGCTTTGCCATACACCTTGACCTGATTAATTCCAACTTGTGGACAAGGTTAAAAGATAATCCTTGTGGATACCTTCACGAGGAAACCGCCCTGAAATCAGGACAAATACTACCATATGCGGTAAGTATCCAAGTACCTGATGACATAACCATTCCACAAGTGACAAGTAACTTTCTTTTACCCCTACAGGTCAAGGAGGGTCAGAGATTAGAAAACTCTGATGCCCTAATCTGTTTATCCAACAGGATACAACAATTAGGGATGGTGGTAACGCATACACCAATGGTAAGTATTGGTAAGAATCCCACCTATATAATGGTCAACAATGTTACACCCAATAGTGTTACTTTACCCAAAGGAACATTATTAGGTCTAGCATTGGATGCTGAGTACTATACATTTGGTTTCCAAAACCAAATTATAGGCCTCATCCCTGAAGAATACTTAACTGAGGACGAAATTGTCGATCAAATATTCCATTCCTCCCCAGAAGGATTATTCACTATCCTATCTGTATATCCCTTCAACGTCGAAGAAGGCTCGTGTAAAATCGAAGAAGCATCAATCACCTTCGATCATCCGCTCAATGAGCAGGAATCACAAGAGTATCTCGACCAAAGAGAAAAGGTAAGTCAACACCGAACTGACCTCACTTCTAGGCTTGAAGAAGCTTATGAGATAGGCCAGCCTGAAATCTTTCCAGGATTTCAGGAAAGGCTAGAAGAGCAAATATCTTTAGCTGACGGTTGCTCCAACGATGCTGAGCGACAGCAGCTAAAGGAAATCCTTTTGGAATTCCAAGATATTTTTGCCAAAGATTCCTACGACTGTGGGTTAAGTAACCTCCACGTAGCCAGAATACAAACTGATCCTAATTTACCACCTTTATTTATCAAACAATATAGACTCCCATTAGCGTCATATGATGGTCTACAAGACATCATTCAGAATTTAAAGGAAAGGGGCATTATACGTCCGGTGCACAGTTCGTATAATAATCCGATCTTGGGGATTCTGAAACCTAATGGACAATGGCGTTTATGGGCTGACTTACGACAGCTAAATAAACGCGTCTATATGTCGGGTTGGCCAGTGCCATACATAGACCAATGTTTTGTACAAATGCAAGGATCCAAAATATTCACTGCCATTGACTGTGCGCAGGGATATTGAACTGTACCAGTCCATAATGAAGACCAATACAAATTGGCCTTCACATTTGGAAAGCAGCAGGATACCTGGACCCATATGCCCTTCGGTTACATAAACTCTGGTCATGAATTCGCTGTGTTCATGCATAAAGCTATGCCTGACGCACTCGAGAGAGGAACGTTATCATATGTCAACGATGTCTTGCTGAAAAGCACTTCCTTTGATAAGCATATCATAGAGATTTGACATGTTCTCACTCAGTTAAGAGAGGCAGGGATTAAACTGTTTTTACAAAAGGCGCAATGGTGTCGCACCCATGTCAACTTCCTCGGACATGAGGTAACCTCTGAAGGATTAAATCCCCAGAGGAAGAAGGTTGAAGCCGTACTAAAGGCTAAAACACCTTCAAATATCAGGGAATTAAGATCATTCCTTGGTATGACTAACTACTCCCGTACGTTTATAGATAACTATGCAGAAATAACGAAACCACTCTTACACCTGCTTAAAAAGGAAACTACCTGGAACTGGGGGGAGCCTCAGGACCTAGCGGTAAGTGAACTGAGGAGGAAGCTCACTCAGGCACCCTGTTTAGCATACCCAGAGGGGGGTAAACCCTTCTATCTGGAGACAGGATATACCGATTTAAGCATCAGTGCTGTTCTGTATCAGAAGCAGGACAGTTTAAACAAAGTTATTGCATATGCTAGCAAGACTTTGTCACCTGTTGAAGTTAAATTCAACACGTGTGAGAAGGCGTTGTTGTCGACTGTCTGGGCACTACAAAATTTTCGTAGCTATATCCAAGGTGAGAAAATAATTGTAGAAACAGCTCACCAACCTCTACAATATCTGCAGAGTGAAAGAATTAGAGACGGTAATCTTTCTAACAGTCGGATTACTGCATGGACTCTATCCTTACAGGAATGGCCGTTAGAAGTCCGTTATAAACATAATAAGAGAAGCCCAGTTGCCCAAGGTTTAGCAGAATTACATGATTGTACTGCTCCATCTCTGGATGATAATGACACCGGAGATGACTTCCTAGAAGAGCAATTGCTATCCCCTTATAAGGTTTATGACGAGGAATACTGTCGACCAATACCATGGGTATACATTGATGGTTGTTCATATCACCACGTCGCTGGTGCTGAACGGAAGTTAGTTGCAGGTATCGGAATCCCAATGTATCTATAGGATACAGTATTGGTCCCAAAAGCAGTCAGATAGCCGAACTCTGTGCAGTATATAAGACCATTCAAATGGCAAAAGAATATGGTATCAAATAATTTGTTATCATAACTGATTCCAACTATGTTCGCAACAGTTTCGTCGAATATCTGCCTAGCTGGAAACGTAACCAAATGCTGAAAAGCAATAATAAACCTGTTAAACATGGGAAATTGTTTTGTAAAATCGATGAGTTGGTTAAGTAACATGGTTTAACCATATATTGGAAGAAAACCAAAGGCCATTCTAAAATAGAAGGTATTGACAAGGATGGTAATGACTTAGCCGATTCACTGGCAAAACAAGCAGCCATCAATGGTGAAACCCTAAACATTGATAATCTTATGGGTTAAATTCACGTTGAAGCCATAACTAGACAACAGGCTAGAGATAATGCCGACTTAAATGTCGTGCAATGGAGTCAAGAAGCTCCTAGTGAGGACCTGATTACCAGTCAGAAGAACGATCCCGTCATAGGCATATTATATAAACATATAGAAGACCCTACTGCCAATCCCATCACAGATGAGGATTGCAAAGATAATGAAGATTTACGAATCTTGATGAGATATAAAGTCCAATTTAGTATCATGAATGGGTTCATGGTCAGAACTTCTAAACATGGTATTCAACAATGGGTAGTCCCAACTGTATACCGAGGGTTAATGCTCCAACACGCACATGATGCACCTACATCTGGGCATCGTGGTGATAAGATCACATATGAGATATTGCGTGATTATGCATATTGGCCACACATGTTAAGAGATGTTAAGACATACTATCAGGGATGCTTGATTTGTCCGCAATATCAACCCCATGGTCCAACCCATCGTGCACCACTTCAGAAGAGGGGGGTGTCATTACCCTGCTCTGATATTCAAATTGACTTTATAGGTCCTGTAACAAGATCTTCAAGAGGTAACAAATACATGTTAACCGTTACATGTATGTACACAAAGTGGATAGAGTGTTTGCCTTGTAAAGAGAACACAAGTACCGTGTGCACCACTTTGTTGATTAACCATGTCTTACAAGAAGTATGTTAAGGAGTCTGATAAAGACTGGGACATTAAATTGCCCCTAGTTTTAATGGCGATTAGAGCTACACCTAGCACTGCTACCAAATTGTCACCTTTTGAATTGATGACAGGAAGAAAGATGGTTTTACCACAGCATTTACTATATCGTACTTCGGATCATAACTTGCTCATTGCTGCCACTACGCATCAGTATATCGAAGATTTGCGCAAGCATTTACAGCATGCGTTTGCATTTGCCCAAAAGAATCTAGAAAAAGCAGCGACAGGGGTTAAGACCTATTACGATTTAAAAACCACGAAAAAGGAATATGAGATAACAGATCAAGTCTATCTGTATTACTTTGCGCGAAATCAAGTCAAGGAAAATACATTTTTACCTTCATGGAAAGGGCCATATGTCATCATTGACAAAATTTCCCCAGTAGCGTACAAGATAAAAATTCCTAAGGATGGTGATTTTATTGAAAAGTGGGATCACATTAACCAGTTGCGTGCTTGTCATCCTAAATCTCAATTAAGGATTGTAGGTGTGGATTCGGATGCAGAAGGGTGAACGACTAACCTGGATGAATGCTTGATTCACGTGGTATCGTATGATGTGAAATGTTGTGATGTGCCATGATCTCATGTATGTTCATGTCATTAACCATTTCCTTGCCATCCAATAACTACATTTTCTAAGCAGGTTACTAGCTTGTTTAACTGCTATAGGTATATTGCTTAGAAGTCAGTAATAAATGTAGTGAGGGATGAAGTTATAAAAATAGAATTAGAGAGAATACATATGTTGATGAATCGTAATAATGTGTTGTCCTAGGCCAAGTGATGTCACACTGTTATAAGTTTGTATGCTTAACAAACCTTGAATCATTAGTAGATAAGTCTGCAACGAGTTCCTGATCCGTGACTGTCGAAAGATGTCCAAGAAGGATGTGGCGTGTTTCTGGATCGTACTGCTCCTGTGCCAAGAGCTATGGACCGAACCGATCGCAGAGATCCTCCGGCATCCTGATTCAAGAGACACCAGGGTTCATCTTGACAGAGAAGAGGATCCTGACCCGACGTGTGTCCGTCAGCTTGGACCCCAAGATTTCCATCGAGAAGGCGTACAACATTTCATCGATGCAGCTTCCTGAGTTACAGACTTGGTACCAGATGCACCTCCAAAGAGCACAGGACCGTGTGCAAAACATCTTGGAGCAAGCCCGGAAACCATTTGTATCCAGTTCTATTTCGATGAGCAACCGACCCAAAAGGTTCCTCACCGCTATAATTGTTGCATTAGTTTGTGCCACTGTCGGTGCAGTTGTCGCAACTGGAATGTCTGCAGCCAACTCTATTACTGTCCAAAAGCTGGATATGGAAATCTATGTGCTAAAGCAATACATTAACGATATTCATCAGGTGATAACACAGCAAAGAACACTTCTCCAAGATGTGTTAACTATTGTGCAAGACACAGTTGTTACAACAAATTTGCATTCGGAGTTAATTGCCAAATCCACTGAATTGCACCAAAGTCATGACTTATTTAAGCGTGAACTTCTATTTCTGCATGACCCAATATTGTTCCACATACTTGCTTTTCTTGACGAAGTGCAAACTGGAATGATCGAATTGGCAGGGGGACGCATACCTCTGTATTTTGTATCCAAGGATATTGTTCATGCGATGCTTGCCAATGTGGATGGAGAAACAATTGAGCCTATGCAATTAAATCTGGCCTTTGAGATGGGGAGCGCTATACCTCTCTTAATTGACCCGGAACGCATGGAGATTTGCTTTTTATTGGCCATACCATATGTAACTCCCAAAAACATTTTTCAAATGAAAACAATTTACAACGTTGGTACATGGAAGGAAAATATCCATGTAAAAGTCCAAACCCCAGATGTTTTGGCTTTTCAACCGTGGATACCAGATTGGTATTCAATACCCATGTTGAATGACTGTGAAAAATTCAAAGACAATAATTTCCAATGTGATGGAAAACCTTTTGTGTAGATTCTACCAATGCTTTGTGTGGGATCGAGTACATTAAACATGGCTCTGAAACATGTCAAGTAACTATGTCAAAAACCGACAGTAATGCGTTAGTACATGCTATCTTAGTAAAAGATAAATGGTTGGTTAGCACGTGTCTTAAAAACATGAGTGTTTTTCACAGGGACCAGGTGACTAATAAAGTAATTGCCTTACCAGCACCTGTATCACTGATCAAGGTACCCCACGACTCTCGTATCACCATCGGTGACGTTACGCTATACCCAGTGTACAATGACGTCATCGAAAGTGCTATTGAGATGGTGGATCCCTTCCAGAATCTAGATATCCCTCTAGATCCTAATCTAAAGTTCTTGCTGGACCATAAGCCAACCACACTATCCAAATGTCAATCAAGAAAGATGACATTTCTATGGACACATTTAAATACTCTGAGTTAGATACTGACCTTATTGCTCGTGTTGACTGGTTCATCCATGTTAAGATTGTTATTGGGTGTGTTATGATAATAATGATATTATGGTTGATTGTACTAAGTGTAAAATTTAAAACTCTTACAGGTACAAAAATATACAAACAAGTTCATTCCACGTACGGGCCTACGTTATAAATGATGTGAATGCACAATATGTCTGGTAACTTCCGTAGTGCTTATTCATAAGCTTAATAAATTTTGCTATGAAATGCACTAAAGGGGGGTTATGTCAGGGTATTTATATCGGCATTTTGTGCTATGATAGAAATTAAAAGTGTATATTCTGAGTCACTCTGAACAGACCAGACTCCATTTTGTTATTTTCAAGTTAACAAAGAGACACGCAATTTCTATCCTTTCTGTAAAACCAACCACTTTGCCAGAGCTAAAGGAATGCATAGTATAAACAAACCAAGTGATAAGAGACTGTCTAATTGCTAATGGAATAGAATAAATTCTAAACCCAGACATTTGTGACAGAGAAGATTAAATAATTAAATTTTACTTTCTATATGTACAAGATCCCATTGTAAGTTAGGGGTCAAAATTAGTTTACTACAGAATTACTACAGAAAATGCCGACACAATGTCTGGAAAAATCCCAAAGAAACCTTTGAAATGACAAGTAAATATAAAATATAGCAACCATATAGATAAGCCAAAATTACCTCAAAATAGCCACCAGGAAAAGTTAACTCTTTCCTGGATAGGTATGTTTAGTGGGACGAGACTGCCCTCTATAGACCAAATACGGAAATTGTTATCTAGAAGGTAACCACACCTCCAATTTTCTATTGGTCTATTACCTAGTGACGAACAGAGAATCTTTCCCTTTAAAAGTTAAGACAAAGGGAAGAGAGAGGTATGCAGGGGTATGCAGAGAGGAGGCAGAGAAAGCAAAGGGGCAAGGCAGTTGGAAGCAGGCTAAGAAAGAAAAGAGAGAGAAGGAGATCCTTGACACTTAGCTACCTGAGAACATCTGGTGAGAACATCTCTTTAACTGGTAAATATATTGGTTTCATTTAATTAATCTAATTTAATTAAAATTTTCTAATAGCATGATATATGACTGGATAAATCACGATCAGATTTCGATATTTAGAAATCTTAGTTAACTAAGAAGTATATATTATTAAACTTTCTAGAATGAATAATGATGTATTTATGTGACATATCACATGTTAGCATATCGTGATATTTATCCAGGTGTATTGATTTGCTCTAAAATAAGATAAAATATCTGTTTAGGTAAGTTAAAATTCAGCTTGTAGAATTTGGTAGATTTATTTTATTGGATGGTTCCAGGAAGTGACTAATGAACTGGTTTAAATGTTATTATTTTATTTAAAATTACATAAGAATAGATCTTAATTACCTAGGAGGTCTAGCCAGCATTGAAAGGGTTATTCTAACTGTCAGCTAAACTTTTACGACCTTACGCTGCACTCTGAGGAATTCTGTTCTCTGTGTGAAACTTTTTCTTTGTCTCTGTGAAAGACAGTCATAAATCTTGTCTTAGCCATTGGGAGATGTTTTTACATTACCATTTGTATTGCATATTCATGCTATACTGAATTTCCATTGATTATTGTCACGCATGTTACATATTATTATTTAAATTGTCACAATAAATTGTATCTATTTTTATAACAAATTGTGATTTTATTTATATGAAATACATTTCACTTACACGATAACGATCTTTGGGATCTGAGAATTGAAATAGTGGGCAATTCTCAACTTTTTACTATTATTATCCCATAAATATTCCCACAGTATTGATGGAGTGAGGGGGGTATTGATGGAGTGAGGGGGGTATTGATGGAGTGAGGGGGGTATTGATGGAGTAAAGGGGGTATTAATGGTGTGAGGGGGTATTGATGGAGTGAAGGGGGGTATTAATGGTGGGAAGGGGGGTTATTAATGGTGTGAGGGGGATATTGATGGAGTGAAGGGGGGTATTACTGATGTGAGGGGGTATTGATGGAGTGAATGAGGATATTAATGGTGTGAGGGGGTTATTGATGGAGTGAGGGGGGTATTACTGGAGTGAAGGGGGTATTGATGGTGTGAGGGGGTTATTACTGGTGTGAGGGGGTATTGATGGAGTGAGGGAGGGGGGTATTAATGGTGTGAGGGGGGTATTAATGGTGTGAGGGGGTATTGATGGAGTGAAGGAGGGTATTAATGGTGCGAAGGAGGGTATTAATGGTGTGAAGGAGGGTATTAATGGTGTGAAGGAGGGTATTAATGGTGCGAAGGAGGGTATTAATGGAGTGAAGGGGGGTTTTAATGGTGTGAGGGGGGTATTTATGGAGTGAAGGGGGGTATTAATGGTGTGAGGGGGTGTTGATGGAGTGAAGGGGAGGTATTACTAGTGTGAGGGGGTATTGATGGAGTGAAGGGGGGGTATTGATGGAGTGGCTGTATTGATGGCGTGAGGGAGGGGGTATTGATGGAGTGGCTGTATTGATGGTGTGAGGGAGGGGGGTATTGATGGAGTGAGGGAGGCGGGTATTGATGGAGTGGGGCTATTGATGGAGTGAGGGGGGTATTGGTGGAGTGAGGATGGGTGATAATGTTGGGAGGTAGGGAGGGGGTGTTGGTAAGGAATTAAATGTGTATGTTCCTACTCTGACTCCCTCTGCTTCCTCACACGCGGGCTCTCAGTGATAGCTAGGATGAGTGACTGGGAGTCACTACCTCCCAGCGTGTGATGATCTCAAAACGATGCAGCGCTGACCGGGCCACCTGAAAATCCATTCCCATCGGGTGGCCCTGACACCATGGGCCACCCGATGGGCACCTTAAAATGCGGCCGCGGCGGTTTGCCGCGCGGGCTGGGGCCGCAAATGATGTTGGCGGGCACCTGGTCACAGGGGTGTGCAGGGCGGCTGGGCCCGGTCACAGCTGCGACCCCTGCGACCACTATATTTACAACAGTGTACACATACACATTACGTGGCACAAGAACTTATGGGGCTGGCATACATTTTTTTTTCCATGGCTGCTTTGAATTCCCAGTCCGGCCCTGTGTATATATATATATATAATATATACAGTATTTATCGGCGTATAACACACACCGGCGTATAACACGCACCTCATTTTCAGAAGGAAATTCCAGGAAATTTCCCCCCCTCCCATAGTATTCCCCCCCCTCATCCCATAGTGTTCCCCCCCTTTCCATAGTATTCTCCACCCCCTCCCATAGTATTCCCCCCTCATCCCATAGTGTTCTCCCCCTTTCCATAGTATTATCCCCCCTCCCATAGTATTCTCCACCCCCTCCCATAGTATCCCCCCCTCATCCCATTGTGCTCCCCCCTTTCCATAGTATTCTCCCCCCCATAGTATTCTCCACCCCCTCCTATAGTATTCCCCCCCTCATCCCATAGTGTTCCCCCCGCTTTCCATAGTATTCTCCCCCCCTCCCATAGTATTCTCCACCCCCTCCAATAGTGTCCCCCCCTCATCCCATAGTGTTCCCCCCTTTCCATAGTATTCTTCCCCCCCTCCCATAGTATTCTTCACCCCCTCCCATAGTGCCCCCCCCCTTCCATAGTGTCCCCTAGTGCACTTTCCCTCCCCTTGTCCCATAATTACTTACCTGTCTTGAAGCGTGGGCCGGCTTCACAGCGCGCACCGCGGTACTGGAACTTCAATTTCGGGTTCCGGTTTCCGGCGGGACTGAAAGGAAGTGTGCACACTTCCTTTCAGTCTCACCGGAAACCGTAACCTGAAATTGAAGTTCCAGTACCGCGGTGCGCACTGAACACCGGCCCACGCTTCAAGACAGGTAAGTAATTATGGTATATCGGCATATAACACGCACCCATCATTTTCCCCCTATTTTCAGGGAGAAAAAGTGCGAGTTATACGCCGATAAATACGGTATATACAGAAAAACACTTCCAACTAAAAAAAAAATCTGTTAACACTGCACTCAGTTGCATATAATATGCATCAAAACAAATCAATATACAGGGAGTGCAGAATTATTAGGCAAGTTGTATTTTTGAGGATTAATTTTATTATTGAACAACAACCATGTTCTCAATGAACCCAAAAAACTCATTAATATCAAAGCTGAATATTTTTGGAAGTAGTTTTTAGTTTGTTTTTAGTTATAGCTATTTTAGGGGGACATCTGTGTGTGCAGGTGACTATTACTGTGCATAATTATTAGGCAACTTAACAAAAAACAAATATATACCCATTTCAATTATTTATTTTTACCAGTGAAACCAATATAACATCTCAACATTCACAAATATACATTTCTGACATTCAAAAACAAAACAAAAACAAATCAGTGACCAATATAGCCACCTTTCTTTGCAAGGACACTCAAAAGCTTGCCATCCATGGATTCTGTCAGTGTTTTGATCTGTTCACCATCAACATTGCGTGCAGCAGCAACCACAGCCTCCCAGACACTGTTCAGAGAGGTGTACTGTTTTCCCTCCTTGTAAATCTCACATTTGATGATGGACCACATGTTCTCAATGGGGTTCAGATCAGGTGAACAAGGAGGCCATGTCATTAGATTTTCTTCTTTTATACCCTTTCTTGCCAGCCACGCTGTGGAGTACTTGGACGCGTGTGATGGAGCATTGTCCTGCAGGAAAATCATGTTTTTCTTGAAGGATGCAGACTTCTTCCTGTACCACTGCTTGAAGAAGGTGTCTTCCAGAAACTGTCAGTAGGACTGGGAGTTGAGCTTGACTCCATCCTCAACCCTAAAGGGCCCCACAAGCTCATCTTTGATGATACCAGCCCAAACCAGTACTCCACCTCCACCTTGCTGGCGTCTGAGTCGGACTGGAGCTCTCTGCCCTTTACCAATCCAGCCACGGGCCCATCCATCTGGCCCATCAAGACTCACTCTCATTTCATCAGTCCATAAAACCTTAGAAAAATCAGTCTTGAGATATTTCTTGGCCCAGTCTTGACGTTTCAGCTTGTGTGTCTTGTTCAGTGGTGGTCGTCTTTCAGCCTTTCTTACCTTGGCCATGTCTCTGAGTATTGCACACCTTGTGCTTTTGGGCACTCCAGTGATGTAGCAGCTCTGAAATATGGCCAAACTGGTGGCAAGTGGCATCTTGGCAGCTGCACGCTTGACTTTTCTCAGTTCATGGGCAGTTATTTTGCGCCTTGGTTTCTCCACACGCTTCTTGCGACCCTGTTGACTATTTTGAATGAAACGCTTGATTGTTCGATGATCACGCTTCAGAAGCTTTGCAATTTTAAGAGTGCTGCATCCCTCTGCAAGATATCTCACTATTTTTGACTTTTCTGAGCCTGTCAAGTCCTTCTTTTGACCCATTTTGCCAAAGGAAAGGAAGTTGCCTAATAATTATGCACACCTGATATAGGGTGTTGATGTCATTAGACCACACCCCTTCTCATTACAGAGATGCACATCACCTAATATGCTTAATTGGTAGTAGGCTTTCGAGCCTATACAGCTTGGAGTAAGACAACATGCATAAAGAGGATGATGTGGTCAAAATACTCATTTGCCTAATAATTCTGCACTCCCTGTATACAGGGGCGTATTAGCCGCGAGGCAAACAAGGCATTTGCCTTGGGCGGCATTTTCCAGGGGGCGGCAAAAAAAGCCGCCCCCAAATGCCCAAGGCAAATGTCTTGTTAGCCTTGCGGCTAACAGACATGCTGGGCTGCTGGGCGGTCCGGCGGCGCTGCTGGGCGGCTGGCGAGGGAGCACTATCTCTGAGCTGTCTGCTCAGCTCCCTCGCGCGCCGCAGAGTGAGGCTGGGAGCCGGAAGATGACGTCATATTCCGGCTCCGCCTCCCAGCCTCACTGTGCGGCGCGCGAGGGAGCTGAGCAGACAGCTCAGAGGAAGTGCTCCCTCGCCAGCCGCCCACCAGCGCCGCCCGACCGCCCAGCAGCCACTGGATCACCAGTGAGAAAGATGACCCCCCCCCAGCATTCCCAAAGGTAAGGAGGCTGGGGGGGTTAAAGTAAAAAAAAAAAGTGTTAATGTGAGTGAGTGTGTGTCTGTTAGTGTGAGTGTGTGTGTCTGTTAGTGAGTGTGAGTGTGTGTGTGTGTGTCTGTTAGTGTGAGTGTGTGTGTCTGTTAGTGAGTGTGAGTGTGTGCGTGTGTTTGTGTCTGTTAGTGTGAGTGTGTGTGTCTGTTAGTGAGTGTGAGTGTGTGTGTGTCTGTTAGTGAGTGTGAGTGTGTGTTTCTGTTAGTTAGTGAGTGAGTGTGTGTGTCTGTTAGTGAGTGTGAGTGTGTGTGTGTCTGTTAGTGAGTGTGAGTGTATGTGTGTCTGTTAGTGAGTGTGAGTGTGTGTCTGTTAGTGAGTGTTTGTGTGTGTGTGTGTCTGTTAGTGTGTGTGTGTGTGTGTGTGTGTGTGTGTGTCTGTTAGTGTGTGTGTGTCTGTTAGTGTGTGTGTCTGTTAGTATGTGTGTGTCTGTTAGTGTGTGTCTGTTAGTGTGTGTGTCTGTTAGTGTGTGTGTGTCTGTTAGTGTGTTTCTGTTAGTGTGTTTGCCTGTGAGTGTGTGTGTCTGTTAGTGAGTGTGTGTGTGTGTGTGTGTCTGACTGTGTGTGTCTGACTGTGTGTGTGTCTGTTAGTGAGTGTGTTTGTCTGTGAGTGTGTGTGTGTGTCTGCTAGTGAGTGAGTGTGTGTCTGTTAGTGTGTGTCTGTTAGTGAGTGTGTTTGTCTGTTACTGAGTGTGAGTGGGTCTGTTAGTGTGTGTGTGTGTTTCTGTTAGCGAGTGTGTGTTTCTGTTAGCTAGTGTATGTGTATTTTTCAGTGAATGTGTGTGTGTGTATTTAGAATGCGGGGCGGGGTAAAGGTTGGGTGGGGGTGGCGCGCGCGAGGGGGGGGGGCGGCGCCAGGATACACCACTGAATATATAGATATGCAAAAATTCATTTATTATACATTTAATACATCAAATTTGTAAAAAAAAAAAAAGACCATTATTGCCAAATATACAGACTGATGAACAGTGTGTGTTAATTCATCTACAATGATTGTGACAAAATTCCATGATATATAGATATAATTTTTTTACAACTATATACAGTCTGTGGATATAATATAGATGAAACTGAAAGTTCATATATAATCTGGTGGATTCACCACAAATTAACCAATTGGTAATCTGATCAAACAAAAAAATTATTGAAAAAAAAGGGGAAAAAAGGGGTGTGACCGAAAGCAAGGAATTGTGCTGGAGGGAATGTATATATCTCCCCAGATTTTGCAAGGTTCCTACTTTGTGTAACTAGCCCCAGGGAAATGTGTTATGTTAAAATTAATATTGCACTTTAAATATGTGTATATTTGGGCCCTGGGGTGGAGCACTTGGAGAGTAGGGTGGGCCAGTGCTCCACATTTTGGAAGTTGCTTGGAACCTACAGGTGAGAAGTCCAGTTCCAGAGTTTCAATATTTATGTAACTCACTTGAAAAGGATTGTTAATTACAGGTGCTATTAAGTACTCCTCTGCCAAAGGAGGAGGAAGATTGTGTTTGATTTATGTGAGTGGAAACAGAGAGCTGAAAACCCTGAAACAGTAAGGTTTTTATTTATGTTTATGTTGGGAAATGGACAAGCCATCCAACCCAGTTAGCTAATTATTTTGTCTAGTTAGTGCTCAGAAGAGCAAGGATTTTGTTTTATATATTTTGTTACAACCTTTTATACCTTACTGTGCATTTATTTTGGAACCACAATAAAAAAGCAAGTCCTTTTACCTCATCCAGCGTTTGAAGTGTCTCTAAAGCCTGAGAAGACTGTGTGTAACACCCCAATCCCAGGACAAGGTACCAAGGGAAAGGAGTACTTTTGTCAAAATGCAAAATTGAAAAAATAAGTGAAATACTGAAAAGTAAAAACAAATACAAAAATAAGCTGCTTATGCAAGGAAGTTGGTTGGATCTCACCACAGATTTTTGAGGCTGTAAATATGGAATGCAGAGTAAAGTCTGTTCACTTGTGGGTATGTATCCAAGAGACTGATGAGGTAAAGATTCAAAAGTATCACTTTGTCAGATGAGTAGTAATGAAAGGTAATCCCCATACGGCCCGGTCTCTGTTTCCTGTCTCACGTGTCTCGTGTCTAGTATGTGCCTGGGCTGCGCACTCGGGACTGAAATGCCCCTTCAAAGGCCCTAGTTACAGAAGTGAAATTACTAAGTATTTATAGCAAATAATGGCAGCGACCAATGCAACTAACGACATGGCCTGCCCACAAACGTACATCCGTAATGGCGTGATGACATCACATCGTGCGTCGTCACGTCATGCGTCGTAACATCATAAAAAACAACTTTATTGTACAAAAACACTTTCAACTAGACCTGGAGAGTTGACATCCCTGATAAATGGATTCCTAACTCATTAATAACAGGGTTAAACTACATTATAATTAGTCGAAGTGTTAATCCCATAACTAGTATCTCGAATGGATCACTGGTAGTTACATTACACAAACACAAGATGGCAGTGTGTTACTGATGTTGCTTACTAAAACAGATGTTTTCAGTGTGAATTCCGAATGAATTCCCAACATTTTACTCTTTACACCAAGGGTTGCCATCAGAAATGTTGGGGCCTCTTAGAAAATCACTGGCCCCCACCCCTCCTCTGTCATTCCAGTCTCATATACACAAGCTCTCACAAGTACTCTTAGAAACACATACATCCCCTCACATGTATACACCAATGCACATTCCCAGGAACAGACATATATGCATCCTAAAGACACAAATGCATTGTCATGCACAGACATATACCAACAATATATAGTGATGTACAGTATTAACTGTGAGACACGACAGTAATAAATTGCACTCACAGGATGGAAATTCAAGAAGCGCCTCAAAGCCCACAACAGGGCTTCACTGGTCCGCTCTCCACCTTAGATAGTAATGGATAGTCAGCAGGCAAAGGAACTTCAAAGTACGGAGTCAGGGATCAGATACAAATAGTTATTTATTAGGCACAAAACGTCTGATTAAAACTATAGTTAAAACAAATACAAAACTATCTAACGTGTATCGTCCACCACAGTGGACTTCCTCAGAGATATAAGTAGACAGCAGTAAATAGAAATATACATAATCCCAACCCTCCCTCGGTCCCATTTAAATACACTGATCCAGTGATGTTGATTGGAGGGTTTTCCAGATGAATAAGATTCTGTGCCAATCTCATTCATTGATGCGGGGACCAACTCTCCTCATAGGTCCTCCCACTGACCTATGCATTCACAGATACACTCCACATTCACACACACTGGCAGACACACAGATACACTCCACATTCACACATACTGGCAGACACACAGATACACTCCACATTCACACACACTGGCAGACACACAGATACACTCCACATTCACACACACTGGCAGACACACAGATACACTCCACGTTCACACACACTGGCAGACACACAGATACACACCACGTTCACACACACTGGCAGACACACAGATACACTCCACGTTCACACACACTGGCAGACACACAGATACACTCCACGTTCTTCACACACACTGGCAGACACACAGATACACTCCACGTTCACACACACTGGCAGACACACAGATACACTCCACGTTCACACACACTGGCAGACACACAGATACACTCCACGTTCACACACACTGGCAGACACACAGATACACTCCACGTTCACACACACTGGCAGACACACAGATACACTCCACGTTCACACACACTGGCAGACACACAGATACACTCCACGTTCACACACACTGGCAGACACACAGATACACTCCACGTTCACACACACTGGCAGATACACAGATGCACTCCACGTTCACACACACTGGCAGACACACAGATGCACTCCACGTTCACACACACTGGCAGACACACAGATGCACTCCACGTTCACACACACTGGCAGACACACAGATGCACTCCACGTTCACACACACTGGCAGACACACAGATACACTCCACGTTCACACACACTGGCAGACACACAGATGCACTCCACGTTCACACACACTGGCAGACACACAGATGCACTCCACGTTCACACACACTGGCAGACACACAGATACACTCCACGTTAACACACACTGGCAGACGTACTGATACACTTGCTCCAGGTGCAACCACTCACTTTCAGATGCCAACATTCACTCTCAGACACACTTGCACTCCCAAACATATACACATAGTCAGATACACACTCATTTCCAACACATACGCACTGCCAGACACACAAACAGAAATATTAACACACATATGCTACAGGAGGTGGTTCCCATGAAGACAGTGGCAGTGGCGGGTGGTGCAGATTCCTGGTACCAGGTGGGGAGATATTTCTATATCCCCAATATGACACTTGTGGGCCCCCTGGCTTGAGCGGGCCCTTTCCTGGAGCAAAGCCTGTACCCCTCTGATGGCAGCCTTATTTACACCTGTAAGGATTATTTACTAAAGTGAATTTCAAATTTAAGTCCAGAGTAGCTAAACTTAAAGGGTAGCTGAGTTTGAGAATTATTTCCAGTTTGGCTATCTTGACCTTACACTTGGACACATGGCAGGTAAATGAAAGGCTAGTCGCCCTAATGGCCAGAGGCGACATGGGTGTTAGCAGCATAGGGCAAGTGAAAATAAAGAGAGAGAGAGAGAAGAAATTTGCCCCTGGACAATTTTCTGCTGGATCCTGCACAATGTGTGACAAATGATATAACCCAGCGATGGCTAGCTAACCTTGACACCATAAATTGTTTCTGGACTACATTTCCCATGATTCTCGGCTAACTTTTGGAATAAAAGCTAACTGAGCTTCATGGGAAATGTAGTCCAGAAACAATTTATTGTGTCAATGCTAGCCATCACTGAATATTCTAACCAATGGGATGTAAGATCCGTTGAGTGTATGACCTAACAGGTACAGGGTTATTAACTAAAGTGTTAATTATCTCTAATTCAAAGTAAAATGTAAATATTGGGCCAAAACAGCTGAATTGTTAAAGTTTCGCTATCTTGACCTAATATTTGGAATTCCCAAGCTATTCACATTAAATTCATGTTTTAGTGTATAACCATGATTCTTTCCCCTTGTTCCTTGTATATATTTGCTGTCAAATCCCCATCCTATTTTATTTTCCCATCACCAGGTGGCAGTAGTGAGCTGTCTGAATCAGAAGGAGAAAGCAGATTGATGTCAAATAAGAGATTTGGACTCCTATTAAGGCACTCCTCAGTGGGTGTCCACTAGCCCCATTAACCCATCCTACTAGGCAAACACAGGCAGGCATTCCTCTCCTAATTAACTCATTTACAGTAAAAGGACAGAGGTGAGAGGTTGCCGAAAGCCACAATGAAATGTTACATTATCTTCTCTGGAGTTGTTACCATTCTGATTTATCTTAAATATTCTGTTAATGGAAGATGGCCTTACAATGACAAACACAGATCTTTCTTGAACTCCCAACTTCAGAATGGTTTAAGGCAAGAAATTTTGAGGAGACACGAGGACCTGATTATCTTTTACAAAGCTTTATTGGAAGAATTTAGTATTAAAACATCACCGATGGATATTGAACTGGACACAGTCAACGTGCTGGACTTCCATATTCCAACAGAAGAGAACGTTCCGCCTGGAACATTGGGTTGTGTGGACCTTCTTCATTTAACAGCAGTAGATTACATTGGGTCTGGATTCACCAAATTGGTTTTAAAGGGCACTATATTGGATGGGAGATCAATAGCACTCAAGTATGTGCATAGTGAAGGCAATGACATAAAGCAGTGTGTAGATCTTCACAAAGACCACGTAGGTTGTCACAGGCTGGCCACTTACAAACTACAGAAAGAAGTGGCCCTTCTGCAGATCCTACGCCACCCCGGTATTATCAAGGTATGAAATTTGTTTTACACCAGCCTTGTTAATGCTCTTATGCAGTGTGCAATCAAATCTCTATAATTTCGTAGTATTATTATTTATTGCAATTATAGGGAAAAAATAAACCTTTTTTTTTTTTTGGTAAATATCCCAAATAAGTGTTGGTCAAATCGGGTAGTGCCAGTTCTACCCGGGGCATAAACCCTATATCATACGTTTAGAAATTTCAAAACTTTGTATTATTTATATAGCAGAAACAGAAATAAGAAATTAACACAGTCCAGCTTAAACAAACTTACTTTATGAGCTCTGCATAGGACCCAATAGTAAAGGAATTCTTAAAATGGAGTACAAAGGTTCCTTTTGCCCCTACTTTTTGCGTTAAATCCTCTAATTACAAGTAAGCACACAACACACATCTTCCCAGTGTACCTAAGATTAGTGGTTGCTCTGGACTTAAGTAACAAATGTAAGGGGAAGGACAAACAAATATATAAAACGATATGATAGTGTAGAGTGATTTATAATCAGAGAGTATTATATATATAAAAAAAATTGTATATGTTGGCTACAGTATAATAAATTGGTCTAAATATGGAATTATAGACTAGGCTAGAATGATTGATATATTAGAGAATATTTGAACATCATGCATTGTATTTAATAATATCTGTAATTGTTAGGATGTAAAGGGATCTATGTAGTAAAGGAATAAGATCCCCTCCCCTTAGCCAAATGCTCTATTATTGTTATTTTATTTTTTTATAAAGCGCCAACACATTCTGCAGCGCTATAATGGGCAAAGTTTGGAAGCAGGAGTGAGTGCCAGGACAGAATGGGTGGCTGTTTTCTATGGATATGTCAGTGGGTGTCCACCGCTCCTAGGATGACAAGAAATGTAAATTTATTAAAAGGGACAGCCCTTGCACCATAGCAACTATATAGCCTCATTGTGCCTGTAATCGCAGCAGTCCTCTGGCGCCATACCTGGTAAGTAGTCAAACTGTTTTGAAATGGGTTGACATTTATTTAGGTCCCACAAGCTCCTTCTGTCCAGCTTCCTTTTCTGCACTAACTATTGACTCATTCTTGGACTTAACTCATTGGCTGAGAGCTTTCAGCCAATTAATTTTATCCAAGTATGGATGATATTGGCATATCTCTTGCAGAATGGGGATCTCTACTTTAGATAAACCAGGGGTGCCTTGGGAAAACCGTTTGAAAAATGTTTGACTGCTTACTGGGTGATGGCCAAAGGAGACTCCTGGCTCCATAACCACTACAGCGTGATGTTGTGGCTATGGTGCTTAGAGTGCCCCTTTAAGGTCAGCATAACAGTTGTAATTGCAACTACTGTGCCTGTATTTTTAGCTGCTATAACTCCCATCATCCTGAGTCACCCAAAGAGAGGATAACGCCAGGTGCCAACTGCTAACTGCTGAAATACGAACATAGCGTATTATTTACTGGGTGTTTGATCATGACAAGAATTTTATAAGTAAAGTGAAAAAACAAAGATCTGGATATGTGCTCATCAAACGTAAGTAGTAAAACAGGCGTACTTAACATTTGAGGGTAAATATTTGATGAACACTGTCTTGAAGAAAGGATTTTTTGCTTCTTTTTGTGCAATTCTTTCCTGTAATGTTCTGAATTGGTTTTCCAGCATTTTATGTTACATAAACTATGCTCCTGCCTGTAACTTGAAAAAAAGGTACATTTAGAGCTTCCCACAGTCTGAGGCTCGCCTTTTTTATCCCACAATTAAAGAGAGCACAGTATAGTATAGCATAGAGCATAGTCTAGTGTAGTCTAGTATAGGACATCCAGAATCAAGGATTTGGGCTGGTTGATTGGCATGAGTCAGAGGTGGAGTAACACCCTGATTAAAACTGTCAAATAAAAAAAAGATGACAGTGTTTAAAGATGAAATGTTGCATAGACCACCTGCTTGCACGATAACCATTTCAGCAATATGAATTGGCTACAGTGCCTAGAGCACGGGTGCCCAAAAGGTAGATCCCCAGATGTTGTAGAACTACAACTCCCATGATGCTTTGCATGCCTTTAAAATGCATTATAATGACAAAGTATCATGGAAGCTGTAGTTAGAAAAAATATGGTGATCTGCCTTTTGTGCTCCCCTGGCCTAGAGTAACCTTTCAAGCTTTATTGAAAAGAACATTCCTAATGCTTGGGCAACCTGCATGTGTATTAAAAGTGCATACTAAGCCTGGTAACCAATGGAGTCTGTGGTAGTGGTTATGGTGTAAGGAGGCTGTGGTCACGTCCTCCCCTAGTTTTGTGTTTTTGAGATGTGGGATGCAAACTGACTGTCCTCCACAGGGCCGTCATCAGAGGGTGACAACCATGACTGTTGTCACGGGCCCAGTGGCCCTGGGGGGCCCGGACTGCTCTGGCAGTCCTGGTCCCCACTTTCTTTCCCTGCACACATAGATAGCGAATATCGCTATCTATGTGTGCAGCGGCGGGCCCCTGGCTCCATGTTACCACAGAGGGGGCCCAGGCAGCACACAGCTTCTCCTCTTCTCTCTTCTAATAACTCTCGCGAGAACCGCAGAGCGTTGTCATGGCAACCAGGTCTCGCGAGAGTTATTAGAAGAGAGGAGAAGCTGTGTGCTGCCTGGGCCCCCTCTGTGGTAACAGGGAGCCGGGGGCTCCCCCACCGGACCACCAGGGATGGCATCTCCCCCCTCCCTGGACACAGGTAAGCAGGGAGGGGGGAATAACATTTACATTTAGTTTACACATTGCACATTTACACACACACACACTGCATACACTAACACTACACACACTGCATACACTAACACAACACACACTGCATACACTAACACAACACACTGCATACACTAACACAACACACACACACTGCATACACTAACACAACACACACACTGCATACACTAACACAACACACACACACACTGCATACACTAACACAACACACTGCATACACTAACACAACACACACTGCATACACTAACACAACACACACACCCACTGCATACACTAACGCACACACTGCATACACTAACACACTGCATACACTAACACAACACACTGCATACACTAACACACACACTGCATACACTAACACACACTGCATACACTAAAACAACACACACTGCACACACTAGCACAACACACTATGCATACACTAACACAACACACACACTGCATACACTAACACAATGCATATACTAACACAACACACACACTGCATACATCAACAGAACACACACACACACACTGCATACACTAACACAACACACACACACTGCATACACCAACAGAACACACACACACACACTGCATACACTAACACAACACACTATGCATACACTAACACAACACACACATTGCATACACTAACACAATACACAATGCATACACTAACACAACACACACACACACTGCATACACTAACACAACACACATACACTGCATACACCAACAGAACACACACACACTACATACACTAACACAACACACATTGCATACACTAACACAACACACACACACTGCATACACCAACAGAACACACACACATACTGCATACACTAACACAACACACACTGCATACACTAACACAACACATATTCTGCATACACTAACACACACACACACTGCATACACTAACACACACACTTCATACACTAATACAATATACACACTGCATACACTAATGCAACATACACTCTGAATACACTACACACTATCACACTCTGCATACACTACACACTAACACACTCACTGCATTCACTACACTAACACACAATCTGCATCCGCTACACTAACACACTCTGCATTCGCTACACACTAACCCACTCTCTGCATTCACTACACATTAACACTCTGCATCCGCTACACACTAACACACTCTCTGCATTCACTACACATTAACACACTCTGCATTTACTACACATTAACACACACTCTGCATTCACTGCACTAACACACACACTACATTCATTACACTGACACAGACTCTGCATTCACTACACACTAACACACACTCTGCATTCATTACACACTAACACACACTCTGCATTCACTAAACTATGCACACACTCTGGATTCACTATACTGACACACACTCTGCATTAACTACACTAACATACACTCTGCATTAACTGTACACACAGCATCCACTACACAAACCTCCTGTATTCACAGTACACACACTACATCCACCACAAATTGAAACACTCTGCATTCACTATACACAGACACTGCGTCTAATACACACACTACATCCACTACATCCACTAAACACATTTCATCTAGTACATACAAACACTACATCCACTACACACACTACATCACTGTACACACACTACATCCACTACTTAAATACACTCTGCGTTCACTATACACACTGCATCCGCTACACAAACACACACTCTGCATTCACTGCACAAACAGTATCTAATACACACATTCTAATTCACTTCCACTATACACACCACATTCAGTCCTGCATCATTGTGAGCGGACTAGGTAGGGCGTGGGCGGGCCCGGGAGGGAGGGATTGGGGGGGCCCAGACCTTGTGCTTTGTCAGGGGCCCCAAAATTTCTGATGGCGGCCCTGGTCCTCCAGGTGACAGTAGCCTGGCTACTTTCCTGGTGGATTGCTAATGCAAAAGTGTCAACATTAACAATGCCGATTTTGTCTAATTTTGGATAGTATTGATTGGTTTGGAATTTTAACTGTCCGTCTCAGCCAACCAATGCCCCCATCATTTTCACAAAATGTAAATCATTGAACATATGCACAATCCGGCAGGGAAGTGCCTAGGGGACACTTAGTTTGAAACGGAACCAGGACTGCTCACAGCCTCGCATTGAGACAATTTACGTTGCTTGGCATGCATGATAGGAGATGTTCAGACCAGTGAAAAAAATATATCAATTCTACAGAAAATACTTGCAGAATTTAGCTCCTCGCGCCGTCATTTCCAGAAAGAATGTGCAATAGTTTTATAAATACTTATAATACAAGTCAATGATAGTGCCACCACTATATGTGCCTGCCTGTGTTCGAATTTACTTTTTATAGGAAGCCATTGATATGTACATCATCGCAAGGTTCCCTGATTTACTGGAATACATGTAGTCACTTCCTTCTTGTCACCAAATAAGGAATCTCATGGAAGAGAGCCTGTAAATTAGAATTATACAGTAATTTGGGGATGAGAGAGAGAGAGTGCATACATACGTACGTGCGTGCATGCGTGAGTATGTGTGTCTATATATTAAAATGGAGTTTCCATTTAAATAGCCATAATTTGCGTTGAGGTTTTTTATTCCCAAGTCGACTCAAACTCCCTCACTTTTAACTGACTAGATCCTGGAAGTAATATGATGCCTATCACACCTAGTACATTTTCCAATGCCAGTAACATCATCCATCTCTGTCTGACCTGACACTACTCCCATACTTCACACAGATACATCCCTTCCTTAGATAAACATGGAGATCAAGCCTCACTTGCATGTGTTAAAAGTGACAAGTGTGACTAAACAAGGGGAATGCTGAGAACATTGGTCTTTTGGAATACAGATCAACTAAAAGTACTAAATGTAGCCATTCCTACATTATAGATCATATATTTTTTTTTAAGTTAATACGTTTTCTCAGAATAATGTCACACCTGGTCTCCCTATGATATATGGTGCTCCACTACTGTTCTCTGCCCCATGGCTCCTTGGACACGCTTACATGCCTAAGCATGTACAAAAAGACAGCTCATGTGGTCTTGGGCATTCCTTCATTAGTGCCATGTGTGGAACTGCAGGGGTTAATTTCATTTACGTTCCACCCATTGTACAATGCTGCAGAATTTGTTGGCATTATATTTAGAACTCCGCTAATCAAATACAGCAACATGGTTCCCCTCTGCATGTAACCATGAGTACCGGTGGTGTCGTGGTTTGATTCCCCTCCCCTTATCAAAATTGTATAATGTTTGAGTGTCAGTTCATTCAGACAGGCTTATTACTCAAAGTGTACGTTTTTCCTTTAACCATTTCACTGCTGGATCTACCAGCAGCCCCATTAACATAACTCAAATCAAAAAATGAAGAGGTTTTAAGTGCTGTTGTGATGAAAACCTGCGTTGGGTCTCTTGTGTTTTATTATTAAAACCTCTCTTTTCTCTTTCTTTCAGTTGCATGGACAATGTTACCATAACACTGTTGGCCCTGACATTAGGGTCACTGCAATGATGGAGCTTGGGACCCCTATTCAAATGATTCAGCTCCTGCAAGCCCCCTGGGAAGAGAGATTCAAAGTAAGACAACACAACAATTGATTGTTTCAGTGGAATTCCAAGCTCCTGCCGTGTGAAGTACTGTAAACCTGTCGACAGTGGGAGAGCTGATGCCTGTTGCTGTTACTTCCTAATACACTGGATCCAACTCCATCTGTTACCTGGTCAATGAATCTATTATCCCACAGCATAATGGATTAGCTTAGTGTAATGCGAAAATAGCAGGAATCCAACGTCACATTTAGGAAATGTATCTTTTAAAATGTACCAGTAAATAACATTTCAGAAGATTTTTAACCTTAGATACTGAGAAACAATTTTTAGTGGGTTTTTTTTAATTTTAAATTGTATTTTTTTAGTGACGTGTTGAATTGTACATTATTCTGTGATGATTTACAAAATATTGAAGGGTTATACACTTAATTTCAAATGATAGAAAATTAATATGCAAAGAGGCCAAATTTAGGCTAAAGCAACCAATTTGTGATTATATATTGTTAAGATTAAGAATTTCTTCATATTTACTATGTTTATCTTAATTTAGCACTTTGGGATTTAAACTTGCTACATGTTTGTTTTATTGTTTTTTTTTTTGTTTTGTTGTTGTTCCTGGATGAGCAGTTTCAGTTTGCTAGAAGAATTCAATAAATCAAGTTTGATTGCAAATATAGAATGTACTGTCCAAAAAGTATTGGATGTTTGTTCTGGCAAAAAAAAAAAAAAAAAATTTAGGCTCATAACAATTGAATTAAAGAAATGCAGTGGATTAATTAGGAGAAGAACACAATCGAATTTGACGTTGCTCTGCTCCCTATGAGTCTGGAACGGGCTTTATATGATTTAATTATTATTGCCTTATGTGATAAACATTTATAGCTCTGGAATAGATTAATGTAACCAGTTAGAGTTTTGTTAATCTAGTTAAGTGGGAAATTATGTAATATTGTTTAGACTGTAAATTGGAAGGCAGGCCTCTTAAATCATTCTTTATAAAAAAAAATTATACCTGTGAACCTTTGGATTTTAGCTCCAAAACCAAGTATTCCATAAGTGTTAATCACTGGGTTTGCTTACAGAATTACTGATATATAGTAAATGTAGATACAAAGCGTTAGTGAAGACAGGTTGTGCAATATTAAACGAGTGGGGTGCTAAAAAGAAAAGGGGTATTAGTTGGTTACTTACCCATCATTACATGGGCTGTGGAAATCTCTCTTAGAATATAACTGACTGAATATGGACTTTCCGTATCTTCTCTGGGCAGATCTGCTTTGAACTGGTGCAGTTGTTACATTATTTGGCCAACTCGCCTATGGGATCTATAGCCCTTCTCGATTTCCAGCCCCGGCAGTTTGTCTTAGTGGATGGAAGTCTGAAAGTGACAGATGTGGACGATGCCATTACCAAAGAGCTGACATGCACCCAAGATGAAGACTGTACCCTCGACTTCCCATCCAAGACATTTGCCCTCAAGTGTTCTGCAACTGGGACATGTGAAGGAATCAATGAAAAGAGGAACCTGTACAATGCATACAGGTATGTAAAACATATTTAGAAATATCTTCTAATACATGAGAAATTTAATTCTAGGATGTGCTTTCTAAGAAATTGCTATTTGGGTAAAAAAAATGAGCATCTTTTTGGTTTTTGTAGGACACGTTGCTAAGGAAGCATCATTCAGGCGCGAAACGCGTTTTTGTTAACTTTTTGTTATCCACCTGGAATCTCTACCGTCCTCTTTGTATGTGTTATAATATTAAAGGATTAAAGTGAAGTCTTTTACCTTTTTGCTTATGTTTTCCTGCTTGAACATTTTTTTGCACTTGGAGTGATAAACAAACTTTATTACATACACCTAGAATATCTTGACTAACCACAGAATCGAAGTTGCCCCTGCTTTCAAATGATGGAAAAATAAATATTTAAAGGAATATGTAATGTGTTAAAATATTCTGTACATTTTGTGCAAATGTCAGTTCTCCAAAAATATGTAGAGTACTCATAATATGATACAAAAACCTAGTACTTGTTTAATTTAACATTTTCTGGATTCAAAGAGTCATTAAAATTATCCAAAATCTAGACCAGATCCCTTACTTTCAATAAACACACGTCTTATGTTTTCAGGTTTTTCTTCACATATCTTCTCCCTCATGCTCCACCTCTAGCGGTGCAACCGCTTCTCCAGGACATCATGAATGGCACAGGTACAGAGGAAAACATTCTTATGTGTCCCTCATATTTCTCATTTATGGCTTCCCTTGCCCATTTGCTGATAACATGTAGATCTCTCTCTAGGTGACCTACGCTTTGGGATAAACGATACACTGAAGTCATTTGAAAATGTTTTGAATCTGTACAAGTCAGGAATGGATCATCACAACGAATCAGAGTATCTAAAAGGTTTATTTCTTATATATTATTTATTATGTACATTATGTTTATATTGGTAGCATTATCGAATTACACTTCTGCTGCTCTAAACCAAAGACAACTTCGAAAGTCACAACCTATACAGGAGATCACTGAAACATGTAATTTGGTTTCCATCATTATTCTGCAGAGATACAGTGAGACTGTCAAACCATGTACTGTAACTAATTGCCCATAGTTAACAGAACATTCACCTGGTTGATAGGTTTGTGTTTTCTGTGGTAACCTGGGGAACGCACCCTAACTGTACCATAGTTAATGAAGTGAGAACATTCTGAATCAGGTCAGAAAGTGGCTTGATGATTTAGGAGGGTGTCACTGAAACACCCAGGCCAGCTGTGTAAATTGCTCATCATGTAGGGTTGAGTATAGAGTTTAATGGACAAATACGTATTTGTTTATAAAGCTTTCATCTTATATAAGGCTAGTTGTAATAAGGAAAACCTGGACTTCCTAGATTTGGCAAAGAAAAAATAGCACAGAAAATTACAAAAAAGTTAAATAAACTTTTGTGAAAAACAAGTTTTGATCACTTTTGTTTGCATTTTCTGCAACTTTTTTTTTTCTTCAATTTGATCTATATAGTCCTTGGCTCCACCTTGTTCTGTAATCTGTATCTCTTGGCAAACGTCTGTCATCATCATGTAAAGAGTGCTACATTGGGTGCACCTTTGAACCTAGCAACCAAACGGAACACATCATATCATATTATTGCCTGTGCACTCCTACAGAAGTCTTGGTTGACCAACTCATGGGATAGGGGGGATGGGAAGTAAACGAGAAACAATGCATGTACTTGGCTACCAACATCTAAAAAAACATAAAAACGCAAAACTTTCTGAGAAGTTAAAATTCCAACCCTTTGACTACCTTTAAATTAACTAATTATTTATATTGGTTTTTGTTATATACTTATTTTCTTCTGTAGGTTGAAATAATAACTTAACATGGGCGATAGCACTGTCCTAGTATGCTATGTTCATACATTGTTGTGTTTATTTTATCCCCAGACTATCTTAGACTGGACGGTTTCCGGATAATTGACAATAACGATCATTTCAGATGCTGGCCATCCTACAATCACCTGGGCTGTCTTCTGTCTGTGCACAGCGCCGAGGAAGCGGCCGAAATTTGCAGCAATCATACCAGATGTCAAAATTTTGTTATTGGTCAACAAAGAACATGGACAGGTGAGAGTTATAACAATTATCATATGAACTCGGAATTTTGATAGTAATCTCTAATAATAAGAAAGAATAATATCAACGCAAGAGACAGAATAAACTATTCTTTTGTTTCAAAATAAAAGAAAGGACAACAATCAACTGGAAGTTTTAGGACAACAATCAACCGGAGGTTTTTACAATGTTATAAACATGGTGTTAAAGATTGTTGATGATAACAGTTCGTTATCTCTTTCCTAATGTTTTCCTAATCTCTTTTGCACAAACCTTGTGGATAAATATTATGGCTTTATCATAGGGTTGGAGTTCACTGCTTAATCCCAGGGCATATGTCACAATTTTGTTATATTATTTATATATATATATATATATATAATTAAAAGAAACAGTTGCATAGTTGTTACTAAGGTTTGTGCTGTTTTGGTTAGTTATAAAAGAGGTTATAATGTCCCATAAAATATAAATAAGCAGAAGTAAACTATGTATAAGACACTTTTTTTTATTTAGAAATTAAATATATCAAGAAATTTACTTTAAAAAAAAAAAAACCTCACATCTTTGTTTTCTAATTGTTTGCATGGATAATTTTCCGTTCCATCCATAGAATTTCCATGTTCAGAATTGCTTGATTTATTGCGTCTGCATTTTCCAATATCTCTTGGCTCTTGAGATTGCGATCAGCCCTGTTTTTCCTAGTTATATTTTGGGCGTACGATGGCTCGTGTAGATACATGTAAACCGGCAGTCATACATTTTGCTTATATTAAAAAAAAAAAAAAAAGAAATACTTTTATTGAATGCCAACACTTAATGTGCCACAGGGCTTACGGTGTTATCTCAAAATTCATTGTATACACTTTTAATCTTTAGAAAACAATTCTGTACAGAAAACTGTTTAAATGCTTTACATATGCCTTTTGTCCCCAATGGAGAGGTTATTTAAGCTTATGAAAGAAGCTGGAAAGTTGATATGCTCAGCAAAATGTTCTGATATTAATCTTAGGGCACGCATCCATGTCTGAATGTTTATTTTTTTGCTATATCCTTGAGTATTTAAGGACAATTAGCTTAAACCAGCTGTGTCTTCTAAAAGTATTTTCCATTTTCTGAATCTAGAACAATAGATAGTCATTTACACTAACCTATTAATTGCCAGATGGATGTCTGACGCGTTTCACATTAAGCTCGCCCTTTAAAGAATTACCAACGGATTAATGCAAGAACATAAAGTGTGTCTCTGAATTTTTCACATAAATGTATGAATGAACCATATGTGATTTTAATTCAACATTTAGCAATGAAAATAATGCACAAGCTGGTATCTCAGTTAAGTGATTACATCACATTTTTATGTCGTGATTAAACAGCATTTTTTAGCACCCTTGAAAAACTTCTATTAAAAGCAATTAAAATGTAGTTTTATTTATTTTTTTTTGCTGTCCCAGCATTACTAGATATGCTTGTTTGTTTTTGTTAATAATCTGGTGGTAGCTTGTTAGATAGATATGTATATATATCTGTGTGTGTTATTATCTATTCAGTTGTTGTTTTTTCTTTATCAATCCCCCTGACATGCTGTTATTTCTCTTGTGTGTCTTTACCCCTTCATCGTAACTTATTTCACCCTTTGTCTCTGTTATATTATATTAATTGTTGTCACATATCCACGTTTTGTAATTGTAAAGCACTACGTAATATGCTGGCGATATGTAAATTGTAATAATAATGATTATTATTATGCAACACCTAAACTCAAAATGTCATTCTTGTTACAGGTCGACTGCTGACTTCATTCACAAGTGGCCCAGTTAAACTCGTTCCTGACGTTAACTCACAAGTCTACGTAAAAAAAAACAGTGACTCGTGACATCAAGAAAGTCCAAGAAACCCTCCAATTAAATTCAATGGAAACTTGTACCGGCTGCACAAAAATTTCAGTATATTCCATTTGTAAGAAATATAACCTGTGCATGTCACAGAATGACGAATTCAGTACAAATGTTATGAACTATTATGCAGAGGAGGATTAAGATCGCACAAGGTCCTAGGCTGGTTTATCCCCCCCTTCCCCTTCATTCTTCACATTGGGATTATTAATGGGGCCAAGCACATTGTAACCTAGGCCCTAGGTGGCTGCCAAGGGGGAGTTTATGGTTAATCCTGCCCTGCTACTATCTATTAACGTAACTGCACACTGATTACCATTGTATAATTATCTGTGTGCTATAACCGCACATATTGCACAGTGCTATCCATTACAGTATGTACACATCATGGGTGATAGCCTTGTATTTAATTGCCTTATAGGTAAGAAATGTACTTTCAATGAAAGACTCTATATTTTCAGAATGATTATTTATATCTAAGTTTGTTAAAATAAATACTTCTAATAACAAATTGCTTTGCATTGTGTCGTATGTTAAATAAAACAAACAGAAGCAAGTTTTAATAATGCAAGTATTAGCTCATCTTATGAATAGATTGTAACCCTTTTAGCCCTCCACAGAAGTAGAATCTTCTCCTGGATCGTTCCAGAGCCCCATTCCCTCTCTGGGAAAGACTTAGGAGAGTTTTCTATGTGTCTTTTTCAAGTGCCAACCTCCTCTTCCAGTCTCAGCCTCAAGTGTCTCATTAATTGACCCCTATTGCATGACCAACCAGTCCAAAGTTCAAAGTTGAAATTCCATATTGCCCCACTGTCCTATCATGCAGATTGCAAAGAATTATGGGGTAAAGTTGCCTTTTGCAAGCTCTGCTCCCAGTTTAGTCCCAGTGCTGTAGGGCAGATATGAGCTATTGGAGGGATATTCCAAACATCACATCTTTTGCTTTTTACATATGTTACGTTACAGTGCAAGTTGTACTTCCTCCTTTGCCCGTACAAATAATTATAGTATAAGCTCACATGGTGTGGGCAACACAACCAAGTCCCCACTCCCCTTGGTTCTCTGAGGCAGGCTGTCGACGTAACATGTGACCGCGTACATGCGCTGTTGTGGAATCTCAGTGCTCAGCTCTGTTCACAAAATTGTCAATACAGTTCTACTTTTCAATAAACTGAGATTAGTGGAGGATACGGTAGGAAGTTGTGGCTAAAACCACTG
Organism: Pelobates fuscus; assembly: GCF_036172605.1. Classification (NCBI taxonomy): domain Eukaryota; kingdom Metazoa; phylum Chordata; class Amphibia; order Anura; family Pelobatidae; genus Pelobates; species Pelobates fuscus. The sequence continues at coordinate 34,728,602 of NC_086329.1, read as the reverse complement.
TAAAAAAATTATTATTTTTTTATTTAACTTTTTACATTTGTCTCTTTTGCCCTTAAAAAATCATTTTGCTTGTCTATTCTTTGCAATTCCCACGCTATGAACACAATCTTCTGTTTATTTAAGAATAACAATGATTAGTACATATATTATAAGTAATTATCTCGTGAATTGGCGGTCATTGTTTGCTGTGTTCTAAAGGTGCAAGATGCATTTAAAGGTTCATTAAATCATTACGTAACTATTATATGTTATACAAAGGTAAAGAGGAAAACCAAAAAAAACTATAGAAAAACAGATCTAATTACGTCAATCAAACTGTAGATTCTTTGATTTGCATAAGCTGCTCAAAAATGTCTTGCATATTTTATTTGAACAGCTAATTTAAATGGTATTGTTTTATTTCTTACATCACTTAACAATCATTACCCATCAAAGTCTTTTATGGATTGCAATGGCTGAGTTTTTTTGGTAGGAAAAAGAGAGATAAGCAATCTATTGACACAATCAGTTTAACGGAATGCCTTTTTAGCACAACAATGCAATATGTGGTATAGTGATGCTTCCTTGTGACTGTTTGGCCTATTCAAAGAATGTAGAAAAGTTCAATGTACATTAGTTCTGTTAATTTGAGATGTAAGAACAAAGGTTTCGGTGGGGTGGGGGAGCATTTAATTGTCTTAACTGACTGCCTGCTGCTTTGCATCAGATTACAGCTCATGCTGTAACAGGACATTATGTGATCACTATAGTTCTCTCCTTTGTTTTATGAGATCACACTTAAATAGTCCTTTCACTATATAAAATATCCAGTCACATCTTATCTCAGCAGAAACCCTTGTGAATTAACACATGCCTAAGTATTAAGCAGCATTTAGGCCTAAGGCTTTCAGATCGAGCAGAGATTAATTGGATTCATTGAAAACAATGGGAAAACCAGGAATGGCTGAGATCATTCACATCCTGAATGAAGACTGCCTCATTGGAATTTACTGCAAACAAGGAACAGGCAGAGCTATTTATTTTTTATATACAGTATCATTTATATTGCATTCATACATATTAACTGAGTGCTGATTTGGTATTTTGTTGACAGAAGGCTTAGACCTGTGACCTGGAAGGTATTAATTGTGTTAAAGGGACACTATAGTCACCAAACCAGTTTTAGCTCAATGAAGCAGTTTTGGTGTATAGATCATGCCCCTGCAGTCTTACTACTCAATTATCTGCCATTTAGGAGTTAAATCACTCTGTTTATTAACCCTAGTCACACCTCCCTGTATGTGACTTGCACAGCCTTCCTAAACACTTCCTGTAAAGAGTCATCTAAAGTTTATCCTTCCTTTATTGCAAGTTCTGTTTAATTTAGATTTTCATATCCCCTGCTATATTAATAACTTGCCAAACCATGCAAGAGCATCCTGTATGTGATTAAAGTTCAATTTACAGAGAAAGAGTTACAATTGTTTAAGGTAAATTACATGCAGGCTGTGTCAATCAGAGCCAGGGGAGGTGTGACAAGGACTGCATAAACAGAAACAAAGTGATTTAACTCATAAAAGGCAGTGAATTGAGCAGTGAAACCTGAGAGGCATGATCTGTACACTAAAACTGCTTCATTAAGCTAAAGTTGTTCTGGTGACTATAGTGTTCCTTTAAGCCATGGGTCCTCAAACTTCGGCCCCCCAGATGTTGCTGAACTACAACTCCCATGATTCGCTGGCTATCTATGTAATTCAAAGAATCATGGGAGTTGTAGTTCAGCAACATCTGGGGGGCCGGAGTTTGAGGACCCATGCTTTAAGAATGTCCCAATACCATTTTCTTCATCTGTAAACAGTTCAGTAAACTTCGATACAAAGTGCACAATCTCTGATAGTGATGTTTCCTGTTCCGCATCTGGGGTGAGACTGTACGAATTATACATTAAATCGTCAATCCAAAGTGGATTTCAAACATAGTTGATTTGAAGAGCTGCTCCAGTTCAACTATTGTAACCTAAAATATCAACTTCTTGCATTTCAAAAAAAAATTCACTGAAATTAAAAATAATGTGACTTGATTTCAAATTAACTTGGTAACTTTTTGGGAATTTCTTCTTATTCTTGGGGTAACTCAGTAGGCCAGTCTCGCAAGGGTTTCCCAACACTAAGGAACAAGTAAAGAAAAACTAGCTTGGCATATGTAAACAGGTCAAACTGAAAACTCACCAAAGAGTTAAAAAAATAAAATAAAGTTTAGTCTTGGTAATCTGTGCAAGTATTTTCCCCCTTAAAATTCTCTGTGAGATCAGGGGGTGGGTGGCCAGGTTTCAATCTACCTCCCACCATCTGTTGTTGGATTACTTAGAAAATAGGAAACTGACAAACTCCTGGATAAATAATCCAAGCAATACGCTCCACCCACATTTCAAATCACATCAGTCCAACGTTTCAACACTCAACAGGAGCTTTCACCTAGGATCAAGGCACAGAATGCAAACAAACAAATTTAGGGAAATGGATACAATTTCATGGTCTACAGAAGATCATACTCATTATATAACGGCCCATGAGTCCTACCAATCTGCTCACATATAAATACAGTTTAATTTTTTTTTTAAATGTAAATGTCAATCTGATTCAACTTTGTGCCAAAATATTAGCAATAAATATTTAAAAACAAGCAAGGTTCCCAAGGAACCCCATTAAACAAAGAGTATCTTCAACTCGCTCTCATAAACTCTACGCCCCTTAACACCTCAGAAAAAAGAGTAAGGTTGTACAGAATAACTGAAGGGCTATTTGCCAAATGTATACCCTACCACCAGTTGCCTCTCTTCTTAAAAACAAAAACCTTCTTCCTCTCATCATCAATCTCTACCCTTATTCCTCCCCCTCTTCTCTTTCTATCACCAAACCTCTCCCTATCTCTCCTCACGTTATCCCTTCATCAATCCATGATCTTATCTTCATTAATGGAAAAATTTCAACTGTTTTCTATCTTCAATTCTTTCATTTCCAGTTATTAAAAAAAATATTTAATCAGATAAGTAACTCATGCATATTCTGAGTAATAATAATTTTGCTCACGGCATGATATGTCCTGACGCGAATTGTTTCTTGGATCCAAAAAGCTTTTTTCAGTTTTTGAAAACATCAGATTAATTTAATTTACTGATAAATATAGCTCTATTAAAGTAATGTTCCAGCACCAGAACTACTATAGCATTTTATATTCCTGTTTTGTTTTTTTGTTTTTTAAAGGACCACTATATAGTCACCCAGACCACTTCAGCTCAATTAAGTGGTCTGGGTGCCAGGTCCCCTAGGTTTTAGCCCTTCTGATGTAAACATAGCAGTTTCAGAGAAACTGCTATGTTTACATTGCAGGGTTAATCCAGCCTCTAGTGGCTGTCTTCCTGACAGCCGCTAGAGGCGCTTCCCTGAAGCTCAATGCGAAAATTGCATTGAGCACGCAGAACGTCCATAGGAAAGCATTGAGAAATGCTTTCCTCTGGGCATTTTTAATGCACGTGGCTCTGGCTGCGCGTTCAGCTCCACTTGGGAGCCGACGTCAGAGGGGGAGGAGAGGTCACCAGCGCCGAGGGAGCCCGGCGCTGGAAAAGGTAAGTGGCTGAAGGGGTTTTAACTCCTTCATCCTAGTGGGAGGGAGCCCTGAGGGTGGGGGGGACCTAAGGACTATATAGTGCCAGGAAAACAAGTTTGTTTTCCTGACACTGTAGTGGTCCTTTAAATATGTATTGCCTAGTAATACAGCTCACTAGTAACGTCTGTAAAAAGGTTATAAATGTAATGTTCTCATACAAAGCAGATATGGGAATGGTGCACCATTGTTTTGTTTGTTTTTTAATATATATACTTATCTCTATATAAAAAGATATACAGATGTCACGGCCTACAGAATACTTGCTTTTGCAAACTGGTTTTATATATACTCCCAATGAAAAAAATGCATAAATAAATACATGCATGTTTTCATTGGGTCTATATCTATTAAACAGTTATTTAAACTTAAAAAAAAAAAAATATTTAGGCAGTTGAGTGTCCCTTTAACTGTAAAACTGGCTTAGGGACCCTTTCATAACTTTAATATAATATGTAACAAAATAAAGTAACAAAATATATGTATAATGCCTATACATAGGATACATGATTTAGCACAAACTTTACAACAAGCTTGTATCAGAAGAAATAATGAGATCAATTGATGGAGTGGGTAAGGGGTAATTAGATCTTTGAGTGGCGTGTACACGTGTCGAATGAGGTCCTACTGGATCAGACTGGTAAGACGTAGATCAGGATTGAACTATGTAGATTCAAGAACGGCTTTTGTGAATAGCTTGTTTGTCAGTAGTTGGCAGAAGGTTGTGATAGAGGTGGCTATTGGACGTTACAATTGTATTTGGAGTATTAGGGAACTCCGAGTGAAATTAGCACATGGAAAAGGGGTAAAGTAAAGGTTACAGAGAGGATGGGTAAGTGCATAGTGGGAGGTATTAAATGAGCAGTAGGGAATTGCATGGTTGTTAAGAGGATTGTAAACAAGCTTAAGGAATCTGAAAATTGAAAGAAGAGGAGTTTGTACAATAGCAAGGAGGTGTAAACAGACTTACTTTTATTTGACACACGATACAATAAGAGTACCTATTTTTTAATACTGAAATGGTGACGTCTAGGTACATTTAAAAAATATATCATTTATCCAACGTATCAGAGGTCAAAGAATTCAGCATTTAGTGATTAAACCCCAATTACCGGTTGCTAAACTCGGCTGTATTGTGATAATGGTGATTAAATGAATGTCAATGAATATTCTACTTTTTCTATTCTCTTGCCAAGCTGGCATCGGATTGAGCCAGTAAATGATGACGGTTATGTTTCTGGGATTAATTCAGTAGTTCTGGAAAAATATACACTAAATGTGATAGGTATTTTTCTAAATCAGAAAGATATTTGTGTTCCCTGTTTTCAGCCAACAAACTAAAACTGTTGTAATACAAGAACTTTTTAAACATACGCCGTGCAAACAGATATTCAGCAGTAAAAAAAACTTCAATTTGCTTGTAAATGCATCCCCCAAACAAAAATGGCCAACTTTGTCTGTCTCTTTCTCTCCCCAGCCCCTTTGCGTGTTGCCCGCCCCCATCCCCTTTGTGTCTTTCTCCCACAACAACTTTGTGTCCCCCCAAACTCCTTTGTGTCTCACTCTAGCCCCTTTATGTGTCTCTTTGGCTCCCTACGGCCCTTTTGTGTGTCTCTTTGTCCCACTAGCCCCTCTGTGTGTCTCTTTGTCCCCCTTATAGGCACTCTGTGTGTCTCTCTGTCCCCCTCAGCCCTTCTGTATGCCTCTTTGTTCATCTATCCCTTTCATCCCTTTTACCTTCATATAGCGTGACCGAGCAGACCACAGTAGAGGATTTTCTGTTTCCTCTACCTGGTCTGACAGGAAGTTGTTTGGTGCTCTTAACGAGCAGCAAACATCTGATAATTAATTCAATGCTTTCCCATGGGAAGGCCTAATATGCGCACTGCGCATGCCACACATGGGCATTAGGTTCTGTGTCCAGAGGAGCTGGATCAGGTGAATAAAGGTGAGTGAAGAAAAGGGTTCTTTAACCATTTCAGTGCCACTGAGGTGATGGGGAGGCCCAGAGGAACACTTAAATGTTTGGAATTCAACTTTGCATTTGTTGTATGCTCCGGCTGGTAAACTTAGCTAGTATCCAGGCTCGAGTCCTGCAGGAACAGAGGAAAATGTACAGGAACGCCGTTCTATTGCACTGCAGGACTTGAGTCCTGGTTTAACCCCATAAAGGAACACTATAGTGTTAGGAATGCAAATGTTTATTGCTAATGATATAGTGCCCTGATAGCTGTTTAGGGAGTAAAAAAGTTATTTCACTTACCTTTTCCCCCGTACAGCACCATTTTCCATGGTGCCACCCCCACCTCCTTGGCTGAGATCATCGAGAAAAATGGTCTCAGCCAATCTAATTTATTTCTATACAAATGCAAAATGCTACGCTGCACTTATCAGATATCCTCTATGAGACCATGCAATAGAAATAAGCCTTGCTATAAAAACATCTCCTGCAGAATGGTAATTTTTTTTTTCACTTGAAGGGTAAAAACAAGATGGCTATAGATCGAGTCCCTTTAAAGTAAGACTGCCCAGGATCTCCAGGCACTATAACAACTTCAAATGAGCTGAAGTTGTTATGGTGCCCTGAGTGTTTCTTTAATGTTAGCAGTAAATATTTGAAACCAGATTAAATTGTTTCCCATGTTTTGTAGAAATAGAATAATATCAATAAAAAAAAAAAAAAAACAAGTTTTAACACGTCATCATCTATTTTGGCCTTAATTTAGTAAAGTCAGTTTTCACTTTAACGCAATTCACTGCTAAGTTAATAAACGCCAGAAGAAAGAGGCAGCCATTATTATGTTGTCAGTCTGCTTAACATCTCATTCACTAAACATTTAGTTCGGTGCTACGTTGTAAATTCTAGGACAAAATAGCTAAGCTGGAAACAAATCTCCATCTTCACTATATTTCTATATAGGGTATTTAATTTGATATCCTACAATTTAGTTAACAATCCACAAGTCCATTAGCAGATAACCAACTTAATTTTTAAATGCAATAAGTGAACTCTCATTGCACCGCAGTGGATCCCCCCCGAGGCAGCAGGCATGTTAAAAGAAACTGCAGCAAAAGATAAAACATGCAATGTACTTATAATGACCCACAGAAAATCCCCTGTGATCCAGCTGTTCTTTTTAGGAAGGTCAGAGAAAGGAATTCAGCCAAGCCTGAGGTCTGACAATTTGTAGTTCTAATTATTAACAATGCATTAATGTGATGTTTTACATTGTTTTAAAGGAACACTATAGGAACCCTCTGCTCTTCCCCTTTCCCTCGGCATTGGAAGAGTTAAATAACCTTTTCTTTTAATGTCCTGATTCCAGCGGCGCTGGGTTGGGTTCCGCTGCCGACAGCCGATGGGGGAACCTAATGGACAACTCGGATATTAAGCCTTCCACATAGGAAAGCATTAAATCAATGCTTGCCTAGGGGAATTTAAAGATGTTGGACGTGTTCATGTAAAGTGTGAGAACGTCCAACTTCATTTCATGGAGTTAATCTCTGTGTCCATGCAGGAAGTGCCTCTAGTGGCTATCTGGTAGACAGCTACTAAAGGCAGTTTTAACCCTGTAATGTAAAATTCAACTGCAATTTTTGTAGCTGCAGGGTTAAAGGGACTCTCTAGTGCCAGGAAAACAAACCATTTTCCTGGCACTGCAGGTCCCCTCTCCCTCCCACCCCAAGTTGCTGAAGGGGTTAAAACCCCTTCAGTGACTTACCTGTATCCAGCACCGATGTCCCCACACTCCTCTCCCGCCGACGTCACCTATTGCGCATGCGCAGTAATGCCGCGCACGATCATTAGACCTCCCCATAGGAAAGCATTGAATAATGCTTTTCAATGCTTTCCTATGGGGATTTCAGCGACGCTGGAGGATGCTGAAGGACTTCCAGCGACGCTATAGTACACTTTTCATGTGCTATAAACACGAAAGAGGAGTTAACCCTGCAAGGTAAATATTGCAGTTTATGATAACTGCAATAATTACACTTGCAGGGTTAAGGGTAGTGGGAGTTGGCCCCCAGACCACTCCAATGGGCAGAAGTGGTCTGGGTGCCTTGAGTGTCCCTTTACGGGGCAGGGACACAATACACCCAGACCACTGCAATGAAATTAAGTGTTCTGGGTGCCTATAGTGTCCCTTTAAATATAACAACAAACAGATCAGCAACAGGCACTGGATCATGGGGAGCTGGCAAAGGGCATGGGTAATTGCTACCAAAGACCACTAGCACACAGACTTTTTGAATTGCAGCCTCACAGCTTTACTATCCTGCTGATTAAAAGCAACTGCAGCTGTGTTAGAATTTGATAACACCAGTTAGCAGGAGGCAGGGATTGTACAGAGTGTTTGCTAACCCAACATTGTGTGGGGTTATGCTCAGACTGATGACCTCCAACCTCAACGCTACATATGCCTGGACTGTCCCACTGTCGTATTTCCTGGCTGGTATAATATAGTATCTGTGGAGTGCTAAGCTGACTATAATGAATATGTGATATGGAGTTCTTTGCAAGAGGCTTTGGGGTAAGATGAGAAATGGGTCTCACAGGAGTCACAAAGAGGTTCAAAGTGTGCATGGCTCTCTGTGAATGCTCCACCACGCTGTGTAGGTCATACTGATGGAGGTTACATAGTTAGATGAGGTCACACCTTGTGCCTCAAGCAGAACCATCTAGCAAACCCCTATATTGTCTTAACAGTGGAAGTAGGACTATCCGCACAAGGTGTAAAAAAGGCTAATTTACATAATCTTTTTCCTTATTCAATCAGATTCTGCTGGGAACTTCTCCAATATCAAGCTGCCCTCAGGCCCACAATAGGCATCCAAGGTTGGACAGGTTTAAACAGATGACAAAGAAACATAAATATCTGCATTACTATGTGGTTGGCTGAGAGGAGAGGATCTATTTGTCCATCCACTCAAAAACAGTTTGTTATAAAATGGGGGGACACTCCCAAAGGCTCCTTGCACTATAACATCAACAGGCTATTGTGGTTATGGTTGTTGGAATGTTTTTATTTTGGGTGGATGTCTCTTATTCGAGAAGTTAAATGATCACTATAGTGTCAGGAAAACAAAGCGGTTTTCCTGACACTATAGTGCCCTGAGGGTGCCCCCACCCTCAGGGTCCCCCTCCCGTGGCGCTGAAGGAGTTAAACCCCCTTCAGCAGCTTTCCTTAATCCAGCGCCGGGCTCCCTCGGCACTGGTGACCTCTCCTCCCCCGCTGACGTCAGCTCCCCCGTCTGACGTCAGTGGAGCCGAATGCGCATGCGCGGCAGTGCCGCGCACGCATTCAAAGTGTCCATAGGAAAGCATTTCTCAATGCTTTCCTATGGACGCTCTGCGTGATGGAGGCATAATATGCCTAAAGTGTCGCCAGGGCCGGACTGGGCATTAAAAGCAGCCCTGGAAAAAAATTTTTTACCAGCCCCATAATGCGTCGCGCCAGCATAGTGTGCAGATACAGAGTTAGAAAAGAGAACTTAAAATTAAAAATTATTACTCCAACGTAAAAAAAAAGCACTCATATGGTTCAAAATAAACAAAAGTGCTGATTTATTTTAAGCAGATGTGCCTTTGCATGTAATCAATGTTTCAGTCCAACTACCATGACATATTAAGGAAAGCTTGGTAATGGGACTGAAATGGTGAATGTATGTTGGGCACAACTGTAAAAAATTGACGTTATCTTGTTTACTTTGAAGTCCTGTGGGTGCACTCTTCACTTTTAAATATGTTATTGTGCTGGAGTGTGCACCTACCTAGCAACAAGACTGGGCCAATATCTGCTCATTACATATGGTACATATTAATGACATTTCTCTGTGTATTATGCATATATAAATGTACATTAATATATGTGTAAATATAATAGACATAATTATATATATATATATATATATATATATCTAATACACACATTAATATACATGTCATATACCAGTGGAGGATCCAGAGCCTGATCCCGGGAGGGGCACTTGTAGATTATTTAAAGAAAAAATCCATGCACAATAACCACTACTGCTCTGTGTAGTGGTTATGGTGCAAGGAGTGCCGGTGTTCTATCAGTCTGCTATACCTCGTCAGATTTCTATACCCTCGTCACTTCCGGGGAGGGGAAGCAGCTGGATCCTGTGCTGCACATGCGTGCTAGCACTCCTGCTACTCCTCCACAGCCAGGTCCTGGAAGGTAAGTAAAACTAGTGTTACACTTTCATTATATTTAGTGCATTCACTAAGCTTAGGCACACGGGACATTTAGGGTTAAGTGAGGGTTCAAATTAGGGTTAGGTAAATGCTTCTAACCTCTCTCACTCTCTATTCTTACCCTAACCCTTGGGGTAAGGGTTAAAATAGAGTGTGAGAAATCCCTATTTAGTGATATTCCTCTATTGTGAAATATCACTAAATGTGAACAAGTCCCTAGTCCTAACTCTAATTTGAACCCTAACATTACCCCTAAATGTCCCATGTCCTAAGCTTAGTGAATGCACTAACTATAATGAAAGTGTAAAACTAGTTTTACTTACCTTCCAGGACCTGGCTGTGGAGGAGTAGCAGGAGTGCTAGCACGCATGTGCAGCACAGGATCCAACTGCTTCCCCTCCCCGGAAGTGACGAGGGTATAGAAATCTGACAGGTATAGCAGAATGATAGAACACCGGGACCCCCTCACAGAGTAAGTAGTCAAACCGTTTAAGAACAGTTTGACAACTTACCTGGGGTTTGCTGGGATATGGGGCTGTATTAGGGTATAGGAGCAGTGGTACAATGTGTGAGGGGTGCAGTGTGTGTGAAAGGTTCAGTGTATGTGTGTGTGTGGGGGGGGTGTAGTGTGTGAATGTGTAGCGTGTGTGGGGAAATGTTTGTATGGGGGGGCTGTGAATGTGTGTGTGTGCATGGGGGCAGTGTGTATGGAGGCACTGTGTGTGTGTATGAGGCAATGTGTGAATGTGTATGGTGTGTGTGTATGGGGGGCAGTGTGTGAATGTGTATGGTGTGTGTGTGGGGGGGCAGTGTGTGAATGTGTATGGTGTGTGTGTGGGGGGACAGTGTGTCTATGGGGCTAGAGTTCACTCTCAACACTGCGACCACCAGGAACTCGTGGTGAGAGTGAACTCTAGCCCATAGCTCCAGGGCTAGAGTTCACTCTCGTGAGAGCCGGAGCAGTGCCGTGGTAACCGCGGCAACGCTTTGTGCTCGTGCGAGAAGGACGCAGAGGAGCTGCAGGCTGACCTCCCGGGTCCTTTCTCCCTCCCCTGCCGGCTCCACCCTTTCCCTTTGTCTCTCTCTCCCCCACATCTCTCTTCCTCTCTGTCTCTCTCTCCCCCTGTCTCTTTTTCCTCCCTCCACCATCTCTCTATCCCCCCTCTGTCTCTTTCCCCCATCCTTTCACTGTGCCCCTCTATTTTATTTGCCCCCTCCCCTTGTGTCTCTTTATGTCCCCCCTCCCCTTGTGTCTCTTTATTTCCCCCTTCCCCTTGTGTCTCTTTATTTCCCTCCTCCCCTTGTGTCTCTTTATTTCCCCCCTCCCCTTGTGTCTCTTTATTTCCCCCCTCCCCTTGTGTCTCTTTATTTCCCCCCTCCCCTTGTGTCTCTTTATTTCCCCCCTCCCCTTGTGTCTCTTTATTTCCCCCCTCCCCTTGTGTCTCTTTATTTCCCCCTCCCCTTGTGTCTCTTTATTTCCCCCCTCCCCTTGTGTCTCTTTATTCCCCCCTCCCCTTGTGTCTCTTTATTTCCCCCCTCCCCTTGTGTCTCTTTATTTCCCCCCTCCCCTTGTGTCTCTTTATTTCCCCCCTCCCCTTGTGTCTCTTTATTTCCCCCCCTTGTGTCTCTTTATTCCTCCCTTGTGTCTCTTTATTCCCCCCTTGTGTCTCTTTATCCCCCCCCTTGTGTCTCTTTATCCCCCTTGAGTCTCTTTATTCCCCCCTTGAGTCACTTTATTTCCCCCCCTTGTGTCTCTTTATTTCCCCCCCTTGTGTCTCTTTATTTCCCCCCCTTGTGTCTCTTTATTTCCCCCCTCTACTTGTCTCTTTATTTCCCCCCTCTACTTGTCTCTTTATTTCCCCCCTCCCCTTGTGTCTCTTTATCCCCCCCTTGTGTCTCTTTATTTCCCCCCCCCTTGTGTCTCTTTATTTCCCCCCCCTTGTGTCTCTTTATTTCCCCCCCCTTGTGTCTCTTTATTTCCCCCCCTTGTGTCTCTTTATTTTCCCCCCCTTGTGTCTCTTTATTTCCCCCCCTTGTGCCTCTTTATTTCCCCCCCCCTTGTGCCTCTTTATTCCCCCCCCCCTTGTGTCTCTTTATTTCCCCCTTCCACTCCCCTCCCCTCCCCTCCCATTTACCTGATTGAGTGGGGCTGGGGCCGGCCGCATTCCGCGCTGGAGCCGCCGGACCGGGTGGCAGCCTCGCCGGTCCGGCGGCACTGCTTTCACTAATGCAGACACAACACAAAATACACACTCAAATAGACTGTGCAAACACAAAATAAATAAATAAACTTAACTTAGCAACAGCTTCCCAACGGCAACTTTCCACATAGGTGCCAAAATAGAACAAATGGATATAAATATCAGGGAAAACGCTGTCTGGACCTATAAAAATTAATAAGACATAGTGAAGACTGTTACATATATAAAATAACAGACACTTTCTTGAGTGCACTCACAAGATGTAGGAAGGAAAATCGCTCTGAAATAGCCACCACCTACTCCTGTAGGGGGGTCACACTGAGGATATGCTGGATCTTGTAGATATTAAAATCCGGAACCAAAAGTAGAGCAGGAACAAAGTATGGTAGAAAAGGTATTTATTCATAAATACAATAAAAGGCACTGGTCCAACGCGTTTCGTTCAAACAGAACTTCTTCAGGGACCTTTCAAGTTAAAATTAATAATACATATACCATACATACAAATTCCCGCTGTACCCTCCCTTATCCCACAGTCCCAATATATAAGGCAGCTACTAATCCCATTGGTGGTGTGGTGGGTGTGTTCGAGCTTGGTTCCGGATTCCTCAATCACTTGCCGACTCACAGCTGAACGTCAACTTCTTTTCCCGCTTCCCGGGTTTCAGAAGTGTCGCCGGAAGTGACGTCTGCGTTCCAAAATACCACTTCCGTGCGTTCCATCTCTGATTTCGCATCCGCGTGAAGTGTGGTCCTCGTGAGTCTCTATAGTTATGTATACACATGCGTGGTCGGCGAAAAGCCGAACTTAGAAAAAATTATGATCAGTGACTGCTAATAACATAGCCCATTGGAAAAAAGAAAAGAGTGTATCAATATCAAATCATAAAACTTTATCAAGTGCAATTATTGCTTCAAATTTTAGTTCATATAATGTCTATTTTTAATTAATTTATACCCTTTAATCCAATACATGAATATTTAAACATATTAAAAAAATTATATATGTATAATAAAAATGCACTCTGAATAATCAGTTTTACTTGAAAGAAAATTATAAATAAAACTGATAATAATTCCCATAAGATTAAACGAAAATACTCCATATATCTCAGACAGATAATTGTAATATTACAAACATCTAATCATCAAGAAAACAAATCAAGTCAATGTCCACATTTAACCCCTTCGGCTCCAGTGTCTGTAAGCAGTGTATCCAATAAGTTTCTTTCTGTCGAAGTCGTTTTAACCTATCCCCTCCTCTCCAATGGGGGGGGATATATTCAATGCCTTTACACACAAAATCTTTAAAATTGAATGCAGGACATGACTGACAGTGTAATGGAACCGAGTGGGTTGTGAGACGTTTTTTAATATTATTCAAATGTTCCATGAATCTGACTTTCAGTAATCTCTTGGTGCGTCCCACATATTGCCTGCCGCACGGACACTGCAGTAAATATACTACAAAATCCGTGCGGCAGCCAATCAGCGACCTAATGGGAAATGAAATCCCTGTGGTGGTACTTTGAAAAGAGTCAGAATCTAATAAAGAGGCTGTACCACATGCCACACATCCTCTACAGCCTCTAAAACCCTTAATGCTATTACTAGGGATAGATTTATTAATGGGTTTGATATAACTTGGTGCTAACATATTCTTCAAATTTTTGTTCTTCCTATAAATCATTTGTGGATTATTCGGCAATAATTGTCCCATAACAGGGTCACTTTGTAAGATAGACCAATGTTTTTTGAACACTTTCCTAATCTCATTATGTTGGGTATTGAATCTTGTCTTGAATGCAAAATTAAATTTGGATATTGAATTATTCTTAGATTTATCCATGTCTTTGAGTAACTCATCCCTCTCCCCAACACCAATAATTCTCATCTCTTTTTCTATACTATTTTTGTTGTAGCCACGTCTCATTAATTTTTGTTTAATATATCCTGCCTGTGTTTGAAATTCTTGAGGTATAGAACAGTTACGTTTGACTCTAATTAGTTGACTTTTAGTTATTCCTCTCAGCCAGGGCTGGTGATGGCAGCTGGTCTTATGCACGTAGCTGTTACCATCTGTTGGTTTAAAATAGCACCTAGTATGAATTTTATCTTGTTGACTAAACAGGACCAAGTCTAAGAAATTAATGGATTCCTTCTCCCATGTTGGAGTGAATTTCAGGTTTAAGTTGTTATCATTTAAATACGTAGAAAAACAATCAAAAGAAATCCTATCTCCCTTCCAAATAATAATAACATCGTCGATGTATCGCCGCCAGAGCACCAGGGATGCCCCCCAGCCATGACCAGCCCACACGCAGTGATCTTCCCACTTCCTCATGAATGTGTTGGCATAGCTGGGGGCAAACCTGGTGCCCATGGCGGTACCTCTAATCTGTAAATAAAAAGAACCCTCAAAGAAAAAATAATTTTGTTCCAAAATAAATTGAACTCCTCTAATTATAAATTCTTTAAGGTTATCCGAAACAGTCTCATCTCTATCCATGTAATGACGAATAGCCTCAATTCCCTGATTGTGATCTATAACAGTGTAAAGGGACGTTACGTCCAGAGTGGCCCAACTATACTCTTCTCGCCATTGAATATTTGCCAATTCCTGTAAGAGGGACTTAGTGTCTCTTACATAAGATATAGCTTCTTGTGCATATTTCTGTAAATATGAATCTATAAACGCCGAGAGGTTGGCCGTTATAGAATTGATCCCACTGATTATAGGGCGGCCCGGAGGAAAAAATAAATTTTTATGGATTTTGGGCAAAAAATAAAAAATGGGAATCATAGGATTTCTTTCCAAAAGAAAATCAAAATTCTTTTGGGAGATGACTTGATCAGTCAAGGCTTTGGTCAATATAATTTCGAGAATCTTATTAAACTGTTTCGTTGGGTCATTCTTAAGTTTTCGGTATGTTACTTGATCATTGAGGATGTTTGCAGATTCTTGTAAATAATACGACCTGCTCATAACTACTATGGCCTCTCCTTTGTCGGCCTCCTTAAAAACGATATCTACTCTTTTCATCATAGTTTTTAGGCAAGCCCTTTCTTGGTATGTTAAATTATCTCTTTGTTTCTTTCTCTTATTGATGGTTTTAAGATCTTTCTCTACCATAGTTTCAAAAGTTTCTAAGTGTGATCCCTTATTAAACACAGGATAGAAATGGGACTTCCTTTTAAAGTGGTCATATTTTATTGGTGTACCGTCAATCCCCACATGGGGGGTACTGGGATGTTTCAAGAAATGTCTCTTAACCGTGAGTTCTCTCACAAATTTTTTAAAATCTATGTACAACTCAAAATCGTTAATCCCTTCATTTGGGGCAAATTTAATGCCTTTCTCCAAGACTTGTATCTCTAGATCAGATAGGGGGAACCCTGACAGGTTAATTATTCCCTTATTTGTTTCATTGGATGGTAAGGATCTTAGTCCTCGACTTGGTGTATTTCCTCGTTGGTTCTCATTCTTTTGACAGGGGACTCTGTTTGTAATGGTGCAAACCGATTGGGATGTTCCCAATTGGCTTGCTTTGGGAAAAAATAATTCCTTATTGTTTTCTCCCGGGGTGGTAAACCCCCTTCTAAAAAATTCTCCCGGCTATCTTGGGACGGTCTCAAATAGGGCTCCTCATTTCTGTTTCTTATCCTGCTGGTCACCTCTGCATATGATCCTTTATTAGTATGATCCCTATAATTGGCCCCACCCTGACTTTCTTTAGGGATAGCTCCTTGATTCCTGGTTGAGGAGAATTTAGTATTAAATCTCTCTTTTGGTCTAGGGGAGAAGGATGATGATGTTTTCCTATATTGCACATTGTCCCTTTTTATTCCTTGATAATGAACATTGGAAAATCGTTTTCTTTGTGGGGAAGAGGGCATATTATGGTTTCTTTGGAATTTATTGATTGTGGAAAACCTATTTTGTTTCTTATCTTCCTTATCTCTTTTATACTTCTGGTTTTTAGTTTCTGCAATTTTTTCATCTAAATGTTTTAATTTATTTTGTAGCAAATCTTCCCTTTCTTTATATTCATCATCATTTTTATTTATTGGGATATCTACTTCAATACGATTTAGATCTTCTTCAAATTTAGATTTAACTTCCTTAACTTCCTTAGAATATTCAATATTCAATTCCTGTGCTGGGAATTGTGGGAACCACGAGGGAGCATGGTACAGAGACATGCTCCTCCCTCCTCCATCAGCCCCCAGCGTGTCTGCATTAGTGAAAGCAGTGCCGCCGGACCGGCGAGGCTGCCACCCGGTCCGGCGGCTCCAGCGCGGAATGCGGCCGCCGACCGGCCCCTTCAGAGTATGTGCCACCGGACCGGCCACCCGGTGGCACATACTTGTTCAGAGCAGCCCCCAGGTGCCGCGGCCCACCGGGAAAATTCCCGGTATCCCGGTGGGCCAGTCCGGCCCTGAGTGTCGCAGATGTGCCTCTAGTGGCTTTCCGGAAGACAGCCACTAGAGGCTGGCTTAAAGGGACACTCCAGGCACCCAGACCACTTCTGCCCATTGGAGTGGTCTGGGTGCCAACTCCCACTACCCTTAACCCTGCAAGTGTAATTATTGCAGTTTTTTATAAACTGCAATAATTACCTTGCAGGGTTAACTCCACCTCTAGTGGCTTTCTACTAGACAGCCACTAGAGAGCACTTCCGTGTCCCTAGCAAAGGAAACCTATGCTAGAGCGTCGCTGGACGTCCTCACGCTGTGTGAGGACCTCCAGCGTCGCTCATTTCCCCATAGGAAAGCATTTTCAATGCTTTCCTATGGGGAGCTCTAATGCGCATGCACGGCATTGCCACGCAAGCGCATTAGGTCTCCACGGCCAGTGGGCGGGATCAGTCTCGCCCACCGGTTGACGCAATCACAGGGAGGAACGGCGGCGGAGGAAGAAGCAGCGACGTGGGACATTGTCGCTGCCTTTGGAAAGTTACTGAAGGGGTTTTCACCCCTTCAGCAACCGGGGATTGGGCGGTGGGAGGGAGAGGGCACCTGCAGTGCCAGGAAAACGGATTGTTTTCCTGGCACTGGAGTTTCCCTTGAACCCTGCAATGTAAACATAGCAGTTTCTCTGAAGGGTTAAAATCTGAGGGACCTGGCACCCAGACCACTTCATTGAGCTGAAGTGGTCTGGGTGTCTATAGTGTCCCTTTAAATATTAGTGTTGAATGTCATGTTATTTGTAATACAGCTTTGTATTCCTGGCACTATAGTATCCCTTTATGGCTAACAGCGGTATATTCCGTGCAGGGGAGAACTGGCAAGGTTATGGGCTAAGTACAAGCAAAAATTAATTTTATTAATAAAAAATAAATATATTTTTACCAACTAATTCCACAGTTCTGTACAATGAATAACAAATTATACAAGTTACTTCAGGCATGTTTAGGGAAACCGGGATAAGAGGTGATAGAGGGATAGAGAAGGTGGGCATTTCATTTCACAAAATGTACAGTGCAATGCAACCAAAACCTCAATATCCACATTATTGTGGCATTATGTGATCTTGTCCGGGTTATTCATCAACCTCTGAATGTTACTGAATTGTACAATTTACACAAAAATAGCTGCTTTTTTTAGATTCAGTTTTGTTAAAGTTATACAATTCAGAATCAATATGTTAAAATTCTGAGTTGACTGAATAATCATGAGTGTTCGTTGCACAAATGCACGTTGATGACAAAACACAAAAGTCACAGTGCAGCCCATGAACACCTGTTTCAGTGGTGTTTGCAGATGATCTGACGTCTGCAATCATTGGGAGTTATTTAATAAATATCAAATTACAGTGAATTCGGGCAGAGCCGAGCAGCAGAGCTAAGCAGGTTGCATGATACTAGAGCTGCCGAGTCTTTGGCCTGAAACTAGCCTGCTTTTAGACAAAAACCCGATTTCATAGGCCATAGAGGCACCACTACAAGTGGGGAAGCACCATGGGTCGTAAGACCAAAAAGCAAAAATCAGATAAGCCGCAGCAGGGCATGACTATCGACGAACTCCTGAGACAAGCACACGGGACGGCTAGGCCCGACTACCCCGAGGCCTATTCCGAACTATCTGATGATTCTCCCTGGGTGAGGAAGCACTTGCCTATCAGTGCACCAGCGGCACCAAACCTTCCGTCTCCAGATATGGCACCGGTGACTATCGCAATCCTCAAAGCCCTCCTAGCAGACCTTCAAAAGACCTTACAATAGGACATGGCTTCCCTCCGCACCGAAATTCAGGGCCTGGTGGGACAAACAGATTGCTGGAGGTAGCCTCTGATCAACACAAAATGAATAGCCTCCCTGCAACAAGAGGTCCAGGGGAACACCAGTCTGAAGCACACGACCGCCGATTTGCGGCCCTGGAGAATGCATGCCGCGCCAACAATTTGAAAATACGAGGTGTATCTGAGGACACCCAGTGGCAGAATTGCTGCACTTTGTACAACGGCTCCTGGTGGCGCTACTGACACCACAACAAGTGAAGGCAATCTGCCTAGATGGCCTCTTCTGGGTCCCAAAGCCAGCCAGAGCCCCAGCCACGTTGCCTAGAGACCTTATAATCTGTTTGCAGCAGATAGATAGAACAGAGGTGCTAGCAGCTGTCAAGAACCACACACCATATGAATTCGAATCAATGTCACTTACCTTCTTTGTTGTCCTGTCCGGGGGCACCCTGGCATGGCGAATAACCCTGAAGCCGTTCACTTCACTCCTTAAGCAACACCACATGCAATACCGCTGAAGCCAGACCCGCGCACTCTCGGTCCTAAAAGGGGAAGACCGACACCGTCCACGACCTGCAGGAAGCACTGACCCTGATACCAACTCTGGGACTGCCACATGGTTCTCTAAGGCTCCCAAAGAATCCGAGAGCCCTAGGAACACTGCATGGCTGGAACCCGGAGAGAGTGACCGCTTTCGTCCCATGACAGTCCAGACAGGACTTATATGCTGCAGCCACCACCTGAAATCCTTACTGTACCCAAATATTATATCTGTTTGGTTCTCATGATGTTACCCATTAACTCAATTTAATTGAACTGTTTTGTTTCATTAGCCCGTACCTAGCTTTAACCTGAACGTAAACTAACGAACCCCTCAAGCTGCCGATTACACAGCCACTAGACCGACTAATAACCCCCCATCCTCCTGCTTAATCCCAGCTAACCACAGTAGACAAGCCTAGCAGGGCCCTGACCAGGCGTAAAACCCTACCCTTCGTGCACATCTCACACTAGTCAGACACAAAATAACAGACAGTTTACTACATATTGTCATCCCGAGAGATAAGCACGATTAAGCCTACGGTTTATACTAGTATTCCCCAACAAAAAACAAAAAAATTCCAAGTCACTAATTGTTATGCAACCACACCATCCAGTATTGATGTATCACCTTTTACACTCTGTGCTATACGCTCTCATTTCTGTCATGCAATCATACTCGTATGACTTGATTCGAAATAAAGAGTTTAAAAAAAAATTACAGGGAATTGCAAAATGTAGACACAAATGCTCTAACTCTGCCACATTTCTGTGGACACATACAACTTATTCAAGGCGGAGGGTTGATACATAAATAGAGGTGCCGAGTAGTATGTAAAAGTCAATTAAAGAGTGATTATTTCTTTGTGGATTCCTCCTTAATTAGCCCATTTGATTTTGGCAACATCTGAATGCATATTATAGGGCAATAAGTTTCTTGTGCTGTTCATCAAAAAAAAAAAAGTGAAATATAGCTAGGAAAACAAGTTACTGTTACTATTCGCTAACAAATGAGTCCATAACTACCCTTGAGCTAAATTTCCCATAATGCTAAGGATAGTTGATTATCATGGGAAAATTAGTTTAAAAATATCTGCAGTGCCAAGACTAGCCATTAATGTGTCTGTTCCAAAAGTTCCATTAAGCAGGTCAACTAAATAAATGAAGGTTAAACACAGTGGCAGAATTAACAACGAGAGGGACTAGTGCAATAATTATCTTGGACCCCCTCTATTGCATGGGAGGCCAAAAGGTAGATTCCCATCTGTCATACAACTCTCACAATGCTTTGGCAGCTGTGGCTGTATCATTTTCCCATCCTGCTCAGCACTGAGCAGTATTTGTGTGTTTTAATGTAGGAAAATGTTTTTGTATGTAGTATGTGCAGTGTGTTTGTGTGTAGTACAGATACACACAGCGACACACATACAGATAGACAGACACACTGACACAAATGCAGATATAAAGACACACAGGTATAAACACTGACACACAGATACTCACTGACACACATGGAGATACACAGATATCCATACTGACAACATAGGGATACACAGATAGATATAAACACTAACACAGAGATACTCACTGACACGCATGCAGATACACAGATATCCATACTGACAACATAGGAATGCACAAATACACAGATATAAACACTGACACACCGATATACATACTGACAACATACAGATGCACAGATACAGACACAGATTCACACACAGATGTACACTGAAACGCATACAGATACAAAAACACACAGCTCACTTCCTATAGACTGTAAGTTTGTTTGAGCAGGGCCCTCAAATCCCTCTGTTTCTGGGCATCCAACTTGTCTTGTTGCAATTACATGTATGTTACTCCACCTATTGTACAGCGCTAAGGAATTTGTTGGCACTTCATAAATAATAATATAAACACTGAGACACATACTCGCAGATACACATACTGACAACATAGGGATACACAGATCCTTGAAGATTCACACTGACACACATCCAGATACACACACATTGACATATACATACAGATACACATACTGACAACATGCAAATACAGGCACTGACATGCACATGCACACACCGACACACTGACAAACATAAAGACACATGCTGGTCAAGATTTACACTTTTATAGCCTCCAGTTTTCTACCTTTTGGGTGCAGGATGGTGTCTGCAGGCTGAGACTGTTGTGAGTTAGCGACTGGCTCTCCCGGTCCGCACCCCCTCCTCACCACCTTTTTCTTCCTCTCTCATGCATGACTCCACGTCTATGTTAGCTGGGAGGAAGTGATAGGGTCACACTTCATCCCAGATTGCAGATATTGAAGGGGACAGGTCACATTGTTAAAGGGCCACAGCACCCAACTGTGCCCCTGCAGACACCCTAGGTGCACAGGCCACAGGGTCCGCTTATTGTGCGGTCTCCGGTGCAGATTATTTAGCACAGGTGTTTTCTGTTACAAAATCCTTCCACTAATACTAGTAAACAGGACAGCTGGGGCTAGGGCTAATAGATGGACTCAGGGCATTGGGAATGCTTGCTGATACATAATGAATCCAATGTTACCATTTGGAAATCCAGTGTTTCATGTCTGTATTTTCTACTGTCAAAGTAAACCTGACATCTAAAATGAGAGCACATGGAACCACAGACCTATACACAATTCTAATGGAATTGCAGTTGAATCTATACCTTAAGGTACGTATGCATTATTTACTTTTAGTGTTAAGACATCTTTTCTCTGACATTCTTTTAATTCCTGCAGACAATACAAATGCTGAGATACAACAGATACCTGACTTACAAATAATTTCCTTATGCTAAAAAAAAAAAATAGGTTGATGGCATAGCAAATTCAATCACTCATGCTAGTACAAAACGCTTAGCTCAGGACTATAATTGGTAAAAGAAGTTGTTGTGCTCACATAATCTGATAAAACCCTGAAATATAAATTTGATAAGCATTGTCGATTTCGGTGGCAGAAGAAAATATTTGTGAGGATTTTTCATTAAACTCTGAATTATATCGAATTAAAATCCAACGCGCACATTTGAGGCCAAAAATAGAAGATATAGACTAATTCTCCAAAGCCGCTGTAGTCTAAATTTAGCCTTAATTGTATTTATTACAATGTGGAGTTTAGTGAATACAGAATTCAAATGTTTCCACTGTAACAATGTCACCATCCAGCCCCATATTTAAATTAGTGAATTGAAAGCCATTGATATAGGTCAATGCTGACCAACCCACAGAGATGGATTAAATGACCTCTAGTGAATCCAGCTGTGGAGACTCTTCTTCATTGATCAGGAATACCAATTAACCAAAGGCTGGGTTCCATCATTGTTAGAGTTTTCATTGTCTTCTGTCAATTGACCAATTCAGATATTTCCCATGGCTCCAAAATCTCCTGGCTGTTCTGTTCTTTTGATTGTAGCTGCGTGCTCAGAGCTTTAGGCATGATGTATCTATATGGATGACTGGGTGGGGGTTACTCTAATCGTAGAATCTCAGGTGACCCAGGTTTGCAACACAGAGTGCCTATGGCATTGTTTTATGCAAATACATTCTTCATCCTGTCGAGCTGTACATGAAAGTGCTGCCCAACAGAATGAAGAACTTGTACGAAATCAATTAGGTAATCATTGTGGTTCTTTTTGAGATTTTTATAATTTTTTTGTGATTTTTATAATTAATTTTAATCCAGCATCATATGACTTCTTCATAATATCTTGGTCAACTGCGTGAATTTACACATAGTGATCAAATAAGCTGATGTTGCAAAACTCACAGTTTTTACCGTTTTTCTGGAGTTCCCACATTCACATTTTTGTTGTTGTTGTATCCTAAACATTTATTTGAGGTCACATTTGAAAATTTTGTTATTCTATGTATTACTGGCCCAAATGTCCCTTGTGTGTTTATCCACAATGTTTTCTCCTGTGGGTCAGAGAAGTTATATTTACATTTCAATTGGTACAGTAGTTGGGTATTACATGTGTGAAATAGAGCAGACCTATTGCTAATCTACATGACCTCTGGATTGTGAGGTCACAACACAAAATTTTGCCTTTGTGCACAGTACTGGCTTAGTAATGGTAAACCATTGAAGGGGCTCTAGAGGCACCTAGAACACTTCAGTTCATTGACGTAGACTGGGTGCAGTATCCCAGGTCTCTTAACCCTGAGCTCGTAATTAAGATACCTGGATACTGCACCCAGTCCACTTCTGTTACTCAAAACACCCTAGGAAAGCATTTAATCATTTGCCACTCATGCACATTAGGTCTTCCCCGTCGGCTGATGGCGGGGAAGGAATGAAGGTGGACCCGATCTCTCTGTGCTGGACCCAGTTAAGTAACATAAGGGGTTTCTAACCATTTCTTAACCACGGGTGGGGGACTTGATGAAGGGGGAAACTATAGTGCCAGGAAAACAAGTTTATTTTCCTGGCACTATAGTTTCACTTTAATAAATAAAAGGAAAACAAAATACAATCTAAAGCATAACATTTGTAGTGTCACTGTAGAAGCAATAGCTTATATCGAATAAATTAACAAATAAATAATAATGAAACCTATATATTGTGGCTCCTTTCACTCTTTTTCAAACCATGGGTCTGGAGCTGCTGCTCCAATAGCCCTATGTTAATCTAAACCTGCATTTGCTGACTGCCTAGGTTAACTTTAAAATTAAACAATTAATTTTGAAGTTAACATAGAAAAAACATTTCTGAAGGAGCGGTAACCAACCCATCGCTTTCTAGCTGTTCCTGAATTATAACTCCAACTAAGGAAGCCTACGTAAGAACACTAATGTCCTGGTCGCCCCAGTCCTACAGCCTTGCAAGAGTTTACCCAAAGTATAAATGGAATGACTCACTGAGAAGCCAAACGACTTACATGCTAGAGTCTCACACACGAGACTTGTGTAGAACCTTTAATTAACAATATGACTGTCTTGTTTGAAGATCAAATAACTGGGGAAAATCTATGACAGCATGTTGTTTAATACGGTTTTCAAAACATATCCTTGAAAACTGATATGACATTTGTCAATTTTATCCATGCTTTCTCTTTATTTTTAGTTTGGAATTATTTTTTTATGGGATATACTATGCTATTGTTCTCGTCCTTCTGAAGCCATCAAAGGGACATTATTGTATGCCTGACGGAATTTAATACGGATTACATGCTGTTGAATATTTCTAAAAACAAAATACATTCCCGTTACAGATTAGTTCAGAAACATTCAGACGAATAAGCAAAACTTTGCATGTTTTTATTGTGGAAAGAAAATGGAAAATGCTCAATTATCTTGTTACATGAAAGACCATTTTGTATTTTTGAGTTCTGATTTTATTTTTTATTGATACTTAAATTATTTATTGAAGATAACAGGAGGTGACCAGCGCTTAAGATTATATATACAGATGATATTCTTAGGATATGAATCTATAAGTACAAAGCAAGAAACAGAGTATGGTGCAGTACAATAGATGTTTGTGAATGGAGTAAAAATAGGCAAAAGTGCACACTCACATGTTTTAGAGCTGTCTCAGCTCTATTATGAAGGCCTGGGCTGAATAATCCCTGTCTATGGATATAAGTGGAGGGTCTTTGGAGCTTGTTTTCAGGATGGAGTAGGTATATGTGAGAAAAAGACAAAATAGGAAATCCAATGGTATAGTATATACAAACAATTGGTATTGATGGAGGAAAATATCCTACTTACGTCACCCAGAGCAATGTCCTGTTCTGGTATGAAGAACTTGAGGTGGAACAATCCCCACCTAGGGATATCCCTAGGTGGGGATTGTTCCACCTCAAGTTTTTTCACATATACCTACTCCATCCTGAAAACAAGCTCAAAAAACACTCCACATATATCCATAGAAGGGGATTATTCCGTCCAGGCCTTCATAATAGAGTTGAGACATCTCTAAAACGTATGAGTGTGCACTTTTGCCCATTTGTACTCCTCTCACAAACATCTCCTGTACTGCACCATATTCTGTTTCTTGTTTTGTACTTATAGATTCATATACTAAGAACACCATCTGTATCGTATGTACCGTGTTTCTCCGAAAATAAGACCGGGTCTTATATTAATTTTAGTCACAAAAAACCCACTAGGGCTTATTTTCAGGGTAGGGTTTATTTATTTACGGTAAAGGTATGTACATTGAACCCCCCCCCCCTCTAATTAATCCACCACCCCTTTAATTAATTCACCCCCCCTTTAATTAATTAAGTCCCAGACATAAAATATCTACTCACAGTTCAAAGAGTCCGACCACTGGGCGCCTCACCGCCCGGAATGGATCCTTCCGCTGAAGATCCGTGAAGGCAGACTGACGGCGCTGCGCACGTCGTCATCACGCTGCGCGATGCCGCGACCCGCAACGCTCCTCCCCCTCCTCATAGAAGAAGGAAGTCCCGCCGGGCCGCAAAGGTAAAATGCCCAGGTCTTATTTTCGGGGTAGGGCTTATATTGCAGCCCACCCCGAAAATTCGGCTAGGGCTTATTTTCGGGGTAGGTCTTATTTTCGGGGAAACACGGTATATATAATCTTAAGCGCTGATCACCTCCTGTCTGTTATCTTTACTATCCACTTCACAAGGCTGGAGAGAACCCCTTGTTGGTGATTTGCTGCAAATTATAGATATTGAGCACTTATACTCACCAGTTTTTCCATATCTTAAATTATGTATTGTAGTCTAGCAAATACAAATCTCTCATTGCAAGAAAACTACATAAAATCAGGGGCAGCCAAACATTGAAAAGAGAGAAAGTGAAAGCTAATTTTAATCAGAATAGTAGTATTTATTCAGAACCATTGGATTCCAAAATCCTCTTCCTTGATGGAATCAAATCAAATGTAAAGAATTGTGTTGGATGTTGCAATCGTTCATTTAAAATTCTTGAATTTGCTGTAAAAGTTTCTATTTTGCATCCCCTGCATGGAGCTCTCATATCAGAAACTGACTAATAATGATGAGAAACATCTAGGACACTGTTGAGCTTGTCAAATAAACAAAGCTTTATGTGTGCAGCAAGGATTTGCGGGGAATTTTAGTTAGAATGACCGTATTCTGCTATAGGAAGCCAACAGCTAAAATACAACTCACAGAAGCCATGACAGAGTTTATAGCAGGGCATTTCAAATAGAAAGGAAACAGTGCAGTTTTGGATGGAGAGGCAAATGTTTGGCTTAAGCCTTAAGTGGACGCTATAGACACCCAGAACACTTCAGCTCATTGAAGTGCTTTGGGTGCATTTTCCCAGCTCCCTTAATCCTGCAAAGGTAATTTATTGTAGCTATTGAGAAACTGCAATAATTACTATCCATGGTTATCTCCACCTCTGGTGACTGTATACCAGACAGCCACTAGAGGAATGTCCAGTTCGTTAGGCAACGTTTGGTTGCCTAACTGATGCTGGACGTCCTCACACTATGCATGATATGTCCAGCGTCACCCGAAACCCCCTAGGAAAACATTGTACAATGCTTTCCTATGGGGGAATCGCTAATGCGAACGCGGTCATTGCCGCTTATGTGCATTAGATCTCCCCCACTGGTTGACATCAGTGGGGGAGGAGCAGAAGCGGAGCCCAGGCTAGCACCGAGGACATCGGAAATGGACTCCGGTAAGTGACAGAAGGAGCTTTTAACCCCTTCTGCGCCACAGGGAGTGAGGGGAGCCATAGTGTCAGGAAACTATAGCATCCCTTTAATGAAGAATAAAATTATTGTCATTTAAAAAAATAAAATAATTTAATAAAAATAAAAAATTATTTCCCATATGACAAACTGTAATGTAACCTACAGATTGAACCTAATGAATAATTGACTATTCAAGAACTGTCCAGGTTTAACATGAAACTGCCAAACAGATGTCAAAATGACACATTTACAATTCTCTGGTCAGGGATACAGATGTTGGAATCAACACAATGCAGTCATGTAGACAAATAAGGAGAATAAATAGTTAAACTATCCAGGGCCAGAGAGGGGAAAGGCTATCAGATAAGCCATGTTACAACAGAGAATATAAAGGCAAACTGTAACATAGTAACACAGGGAAGAGAAATGCCATTAGCAGGCACCAGAGCAGGAACTGTTTAAATAAAGTTCATCATCTAAACGTTGATCGCCACACACCTGAATAGGTGTAAAGTACAAAGCACTGTGCATGCAGGTCAAAACTAGATCAGCCATAAAACAGTATCAAACTGAACTTTAATCACATACAGGAGCCTCGTGCAGGCTCTAGAAGGCTATTATCAGAGCAGGAGAAAATACATTTATAAATTAAACCGAATGTGTAATAAAGGAAGTTTTAACATTTGATGCATCTTTACAGGAAGTGTTTAGAAAGGCTTTGCAAGTCACATGCAGGGAGCTGAGCTGTGACTATAGCTGTATAAACAAAGTGATTTAAATCCTAAATGGCAGATAATTGAGCAGTGCGGCTGCAGGGGCATGATCTATACACCAAAACTGCTTCATTAAGCTAAAGTTGTTTTGGTGCCTGTAGTGTCCCTTTAAAGCACCTTTAAAATGATCTGATCCTCTGATCATTGAAAATCATAACATTTAAATAAGCTATCACAACATCTGACCCATTGAGTTTACCAACATAATCACTGCTAGACCAAAAAGGACATTATGTTAATAGATACATTTATCATACACATTTACAAACTGGAAGGAGAATGTTGCCAACTTTTTGGCCATCAACAGGTCAGATCCTTCCGTTTTAGAAACAAAGAAAATCTATGAACAGATCTTTCAAATTAGCAGTGGGGACTAGCAATATGTTTTCGTCTTGGAAAAAGATAAAACAAGCTATTTTCCCAGGGACCTCCCATGAATTGGAAAAGGAACCCTTTAAACAAAGGGATTCATAAAATTGGTCATCCCATCCAACCTTCCTCTATTTCTTTCAATATGTCCTTACTCCACATGACTTCTAATTCGTTCATAATTATTGATTTCATTGTACTTTTTGTTTTGTTTTTTTTTTGTTTTTACCATTGATTGAATTATAATCGGTCCTGGGATATTTGGTAGAAAGGAAGTCAAGATCCAGTACTTTTAAGTTTGAGACATGTTCTTAATTTGCTGTCTGAGGCAGTATGACCTCCTGACCCATTTTATTTGAAAAGTTCAAATAATCAGGTCAGGGTGGGAAGGAGGATGAGTCTTGTGATCCTGGGGTTCTCTAGAGGTCAGGACAACAGATCATCCCATGTAGTAAAACAGAGAAGAGCACACTATCAGGCAGAGATCAGAAAGCAATGATAGAGCACAAGTACACAGAACAGGCAATAAAACGATGACTACAAAGGTCACACCAGGTCATTGTCTGTGTGTCTTTTTAGATAGAGGTTTGTAGTGACCAAAATATGTTACATTGTGGGACATCACCCTATGTTCCTACTTCTTTAGTAAGATGCCTAACTAAGGCAAAAATAGTAGAGATATCACGTAATCTACGCCTGTGCATTGAACATGATATAAATCGCATCTTGACATAAAAGTAAAATTTTATCATGTTAGCCCAATTGCAAAAAGCATATTATGAGGGTTCGATGGTTGAAACAGAATAGCACACAGGACTGACATTGACTGCAGCAACGGTCGATACCAACCATCTCCGAGGAAGCGAAGTAGTATCGAACACTTTTACGTATGACGCATGGTGTGTGCGTGAATACCTTGTTTTTAGAAAATTCCAAACAGGAATGATAAAACTGAGCTGTAGGGCTAGCTGAAATTACTTGTCTGCCCAACAGCTGGAGAATTACTTATTCAACAATTCTATTACAGCAGCATCACCCACTGTGTTTTAACAAATTATGCAATAATTGATAACAATGATCTGCTCCTATTGTTAAATGATCTTAGAGGTCAGGCG
This sequence comes from Pelobates fuscus, assembly GCF_036172605.1. Classification (NCBI taxonomy): domain Eukaryota; kingdom Metazoa; phylum Chordata; class Amphibia; order Anura; family Pelobatidae; genus Pelobates; species Pelobates fuscus. Next base: position 34,699,834 of record NC_086329.1, on the reverse strand, counting down.
TGACCTATTTTCAGTCTGTGCTGCACAGGCTGCTAACTGACAATGTACATCTTGATGTATGTAATTGGATAAAACATTTAACTAGTTAAAGGGATACTATAGGCACCCAGGCTACTTTATCTCATTGAATTTGTCTGGGTGCACTGTCCCTGTCCCCTTAACTCTGCAATCTAAAAAAGTGCAGTTTTAGAGAAACTGCAATGTTTATTATGCAGGGTTAAGACTGCCTCTAGCAGCTGTCTACTAAACAGCCAATAGAGGTGTTTCCTGCTGTTCCATAGAGTTTAACTCCGTGAAACGACTCTGGACATCCTCACACAAGCGTCTTCAAAACCGCATAGGAAAACATTTACTCAATGCTTTCCTATGCGGATGGCCTAATGTGTGCCCCCTCAACGCTGGAATTGGGTATTTGTTTTAAACCATTTTTAACCCTTTAATTGCAAGGGAGGATGGGTCACGCGTGAGCATGGGTAGAGGGACACTATGTTACATCTTTGTAATGCGAACACTATAGTTTTTCTTCAATCGTTCCTTTAACTAAAATATGTTGATGCCATCAGCTGGTGAGTGCAGGAATTATAATTAATACACTCTTAAAGGGACACTCCAGGCTGCCGTTGGTCTTTGTGGCGATTCATTTTATGGAGATTAATATAAATATAAAATAAGTATTTGCCCATTTGCTGCCAATCTGCAGCTTTAGCAGGACCAGGAAGTTGCTGCTATATTGTCAGCTAATTATTTTTATTATTATTTTATAATTTATATAGCGCCATCAGATTCCATAGCGCTGTACAATGGGTGAATCCTTGTCCCTCTTATTGATTTAGGTCTCGATTTACTATTTTTGGATAAAACTAATTTAAAATGTGTTTTTCAAAAATCTTGAATAATTAAAAGGTATATATCATTTAATAAAAATATTCTATGTAAAAAAAATATTTAAATATTAAACTATTTTTAAAGTTTATCCAAAAAGGCTTAATTTGGAGAGATGTGCGCATCCCATAAATCCTTCCCAGAGGCATGAATATAGCTTTTATTAAGCTTACCTGGAAAAATAAGTCATGCTTTTTAAAACTAAGTAACTTGAATGTGCTTGCCTTGTACACAAATTCTCTCAATGAAAGAACTTGTAGAGGCAGGATGAAGTCAAAATATTGCGATTGTACCTGCAATTTTTTTTTGTAATTTTTATTGCAAAAGCACAATGGATTTAGCAGAAACATGGGCAAGACGCATAATTTGTGCAAGAAGCATAGATCATAGGTGTTTGCAATGTTCCTTTAAACCTCTTTGATTAAGGGCAATCTTTAAAACTGTGGGCTAATACTTTACATTTGCAAAACTGTTAAAATGTTTGTAATACCCATTTACTGAAAATGCAAACTGGTGAAAATTATCCTCTGTTACACGTGAAAGTTTATATATAAGGGGATTCATTGCTGGCACAAAATTAGATGAATATGTTCATTAGCATAGCATGATATTATTGTAAAATAAAAAAGATAATGTGTAATAAAAGGTTAATAATTTGATATAATGCTTGGGATTTGTAGAGGAGGGTAGGTAGAAGAACTCATAACTCGAAGTTAATGCATAGAGATGTATCAGTCATGCACAGAATACACATTATGGTTTTCCAAAAATAGTAGTAGATACATGGAATGGCCTCCTGACAGGGGTAGTAGAGACTAATAGTGTGGATGGGTTGAAGAATGCTATGGATAAACATACTAATTTCCTAATGAAACCGCATCACACACAAAGCATGTGCTTTTAGATAGAAAATAGACAGGGTAACTGGGCCAATTAACTAGTATCTAGTGTCCAAATCGATTTAATTGACAGCTGAATGTCCTGGATTAAAATTTCTGAAGCTCAAGCATGACAGAGCTACAGTGTACCATCACCACCTAGTGGCCAACCTAAGCACTTATGCTTTTGGAGTGAATATTCATACTCTCCGCAACTAAGTTACTAGATAAGGTAAACCCTTCTACCACTGGGTAGAACCCTCCCTTTGACCTCAAACAGCCTGAATCCTTCTTGACATGGTAGACGGTGGCCATAAAGGGATGTACATGGTAAACTGTGGCATTTAACCAACACTCAGTTAATATTAAGGGCCCTAATCTTTACCAAAAAAATATTCTCCACTTTATTACAATTATTTTTATAGCGCCAATGTATTCTGCAGCTCTTTACAATCGGTAAGACAAGTCAAACAATTAATTATAACAAAACACGGTTAACATATGGTAATAGTAGGTGTAAAAAACCTAATCAAGCTTCCAATATATAATTTTCATCACCAGCATAAATCTGATCAGCTGACAGGAGAGATCCACAAATTGTCGGTATCACTAATTCTGACCTCCCCCATTTAGGTGCTGTAGCAGAAATCGAGACTCATCAGACCAGACAATGTTTTGTTCCTCCTTGTGCTCAATGTAGCCCAAGTTTCCTGTTCCTAGCTGGCAGGAGTCGAAGCCGACCTGGTCTTACACTAATGTAAACCACCCCTTTCAAGGTTCGAATTTGTCAGCAATGGAGATACCTAAAGGAAACGGTAAAGGAACACATGCCAGTCCTCGGAGAATAAACGTGAGAGAGGCCGAGGTTTAGGATAACAGAAATATACAGAATCGATAGTCAGACCAATGTCAGGATAACTGCAAGCAAGAATAGTCAAAGAAGTTGAGGTCAGAAAACCAAAAATCTAATGGACAGTATAAATGCACTCTCAGGTAACAAGAATAATAGTGCAGGAAACATGGACAACCAGGAAGCATATAGACCCTATACTGGGTTGTGATTGGTTACAGAGGACCATGATCTCACAAGTGTGTATACAGGGAGTGCAGAATTATTAGGCAAGTTGTATTTTTGAGGATTAATTTTATTATTGAACAACAACCATGTTCTCAATGAACCCAAAAAACTCATTAATATCAAAGCTGAATATTTTTGGAAGTAGTTTTTAGTTTGTTTTTAGTTATAGCTATTTTAGGGGGATATCTGTGTGTGCAGGTGACTATTACTGTGCATAATTATTAGGCAACTTAACAAAAAACAAATATATACCCATTTCAATTATTTATTTTTACCAGTGAAACCAATATAACATCTCAACATTCACAAATATAAATTTCTGACATTCAAAAACATAACAAAAACAAATCAGTGACCAATATAGCCACCTTTCTTTGCAAGGACACTCAAAAGCCTGCCATCCATGGATTCTGTCAGTGTTTTGATCTGTTCACCATCAACATTGCGTGCAGCAGCAACCACAGCCTCCCAGACACTGTTCAGAGAGGTGTACTGTTTTCCCTCCTTGTAAATCTCACATTTGATGATGGACCACAGGTTCTCAATGGGGTTCAGATCAGGTGAACAAGGAGGCCATGTCATTAGATTTTCTTCTTTTATACCCTTTCTTGCCAGCCACGCTGTGGAGTACTTGGACGCGTGTGATGGAGCATTGTCCTGCATGAAAATCATGTTTTTCTTGAAGGATGCAGACTTCTTCCTGTACCACTGCTTGAAGAAGGTGTCTTCCAGAAACTGGCAGTAGGACTGGGAGTTGAGCTTGACTCCATCCTCAACCCGAAAAGGCCCCACAAGCTCATCTTTGATGATATCAGCCCAAACCAGTACTCCACCTCGCTGGCGTCTGAGTCGGACTGGAGCTCTCTGCCCTTTACCAATCCAGCCACGGGCCCATCCATCTGGCCAATCAAGACTCACTCTCATTTCATCAGTCCAAAAAACCTTAGAAAAATCCGTCTTGAGATATTTCTTGGCCCAGTCTTGACGTTTCAGCTTGTGTGTCTTGTTCAGTGGTGGTCGTCTTTCAGCCTTTCTTACCTTGGCCATGTCTCTGAGTATTGCACACCTTGTGACGAGACAGGGGGGATATGATAGAAACATTTAAATACATAAAGGGAATCAACACAGTAAAGAAGGAGACTACCGTGTATATACTCGAGTATAAGCCGAGGCCCCTAATTTTACCCCAAAAAACTGGGAAAACTTATTGACTCGAGTATAAGACTAGGGTGGGAAATGCAGCAGCTACTTGTAAATTTCTAAATAAAATTAGATCCTAAAAAAATTATATTAATTGAATATTTATTTCCAGTGTGTGTATATAATGAATGCAGTGTGTGTCTGTGTGCAGTGTGTATGAGTGCAGTGTGTGTATGAATGCTGTGTGTGTGTGTATGAGTGCAGTGTGTATGAATGCAGTGTGTGCATGAATGCAGTGTGTGTGTGTGTATGAGTGCAGTGTGTGTGTGTGTGTGTGTGTGTATGTGTGTGTTGCAGAGCCTTGGGGAGGGTGGGCAATTTTATTATTATTTTTTTACATTATTTTAATATTTTTTTTCATTATTTTTTTTTATTTACTTATTATTTTTTTTAATTCTTTTCATATTTTTTTACTATTTATTATTTGTAATGTTGTTTTTTTTTTTTTTATTAATTAATTATTAATTTATTTTTGTTTCGTCCCCCCTCCCTGCTTGCTAGCTGGCCAGGGAGGGGGGCTCCTTCCCTGGTGGTCCAGTGGGGTTGGTAGTTCAATGGGGGGGAGAGGGGTGCTGGCAGAGCTTTACTTACCTTTCCTGCAGCTCCTGTCAGCTCTCTCCTCCTCCGCGCCGTCCGGTCAGCTCCCTCTGTCAGCTCACACTGTAAGTCTCGCGAGAGCCGCGGCTCTCGCGAGATTTACACTGGGAGCTGACCGAGGTGCTGAACGGACGGCGCGGAGGAGGAGAGAGCTGACAGGAGCTGCAGGAAAGGTAAGTAACATCTCTGCAGCCCCCAGTCTGTATTATGGCAATGCAAATTGCCATAATACAGACTATTGACTCGAGTATAAGCCGAGTTGGGGTTTTTCAGCACAAAAAATGTGCTGAAAAACTCGGCTTATACTCGAGTATATACGGTATATTTAAAAGAAGAAAAACTACCACAACAAGAGGACATAGTCTTAAATTAGAGGGGCAAATGTTTAGAAATAATATCAGAAAGTATTACTTTACTGAGAGGGTAGTGGATGCATGGAATAGCCTTCCAGCTGAAGTGGTAGAGGTTAACACAGTGAGGGAGTTTAAGCATGTGTGGGATAGGCATAAGGCTATCCTAACTATAAGATAAGGCCGGGAACTAATGAAAGTATTTAGAAAATTGGGCAGATTAAATGGGTCGAATGGTTCTTATCTGCCGTCACATTCTATGTTTCTATGTCATTTTTGGCACAGGCGGCTCCATTCCTGTATCTTTTTGTTCCCAGCCCGGCCTGTATCATTTTTGGGAGTTATCTGCATCATTTCCACGATGCAGGTCAGGTACATCCTGGCATTAAACTTTGACACAGATTAATGATAACCAACTTTAAGATATTAAGGGGCCACTCCTCTGTTTGTTTGTTGATTTGTCCTGTTGTTGTCTCTGATACTGAGAGAGTGCTTCATAGTTTTGATTGTCTGATTATCGGCTTGGTTTGCTTATAGTTTTCCCATTCTTCTATTCTCCTTGACATTGGCTTGTTCTCAGATTCTGTGTATTTCTGTGCTCCCTCACCTCCGTTTGTTCCTTTGAACATTCTCTCTCTGTTTAAAGAAAGTCAGTCCTTAATTTTAATCCCAGACACTCTAAGGACAGGTCATACATTTCGTATACTGTTTCCCTAGGTTTGCATGGTGGGAGAATTTTAGCCTTGAGACTGCCACTCACTATGCAGTCTTGCTCTTAACAGTTTTGTTTAAAAGAGAACACACTTTTTCCTTTCCAGTAATTGGGCCATTAGTCCTCCATGCCCAGCTTGAGTGCCCTAGCAGCTATGTTTCCCATTGTATGACGACAATGCTACTTTTAACATAGACAAACACTTTCACAAATTTGTCGTTGACCTGTTGTGAACTTTTCGTCAATATGTGTGACTGAGGAACAGAAGTCCTAAATTGTCGGGGGCACCGTTTAGTGGACGGAGTCGAAGATGCAGATAGACGCTGAAGGCAAAGAACCAAGTTCGCAGTACCAAAGGATTAGACTAAGAGAATAGTCGGGGAAGCCAAAGGTCAGGAAAAGCGGCACAGGTTCAGAAGCGATGATACAGGCAAAGGTCAAAATGGTGAACAGGATCAGGATACAACAGGAGAGTCTCTGACAGTCTTTACACAATCAGGGGCACAGTACAACTGACCTAGAGAGTAAGGGTGTGTACGACTTAAATAGGGAAAGTGGGTGGTCTTGTTAATTGAGGTTCCTCCCTGGCAGGGCCGGTGCAAGGATTTTTGCCCACCCATATGATCTGCCATGTTAACTAACGCCGGTGCTGCAGTGCCGCCGTGTTTACATTAAAAAGCCTGCAGGGACAGGCTAGAGACAGGGCCGCCATCAGGGGCTGACAACCATGACGGTTGTCACGGGCCCGGCGCACTTAGGGCCACCCGATGGGCCCTATATCTTCAGGGGCCTGGTCAGCGCTGTGGACGTGCAATAGCGCGACCGGGCCCCTTTAAAAAAATTGCAGCCGCAAAGTACTGCTGGGAGGAAGTGCCCGTCAATTCCTCCGAGCTCCCTCCCCTCCGCGCCGCGTCCCATCAGCCACAGCCTTCCCCCTGCAAAAAAAGGTAAGCAAAATTAGCTGTATTTGTGTATGTTAGTATGTGTGTATGTCAGTATGTATCTGTATGTGTGTATGTCAGTATGTATCTATGTATCTATGTATGAATGTATGTTAGTGTATGTATGTGTGTATCTATGTGTGTGTCTGTATATATGTGTGTCAGTATGTTTGTATGTATGTGTCAGTATGTATGTCAGTACATATGTCTGTGTGTGTGTGTAAGTCAGTATGTGTATGTATGCATGTCTGTCTGTGTGTATGTATCTGTATGTATTTCAATATGTATGTATATGTCTGTGTCTGTCTGTTTAAATATGTATGTCAGTATGTGTGTGTGTGTGTGTGTGTGTGTGTGTGTGTGTGTATTTATGTCCTTATGCATGTATGTGCAGTGTGCATAGGAATTTGTTCATATTGTTTATTGTCCGGCCCCCAACAGTGTCTGAGGGACCGTGAACTGGCCCCCTGTTTAAAAAGTTTCAGGACCCCTGTCATTATGTATATATGTATGTATGTCATTATGAATGTATGCATGTATGTCAATATGAATGTATGTCTGCATGTCATTATGAACGTATGACTGTGTGTATGTGTGTATGGATGTCAGTATGCATGTATGTCAGTATGTATGAATGTATGTATGCATGTCTGTCAGTATGTCTGTATATATGCATGTATGCCAGTATGAATGTATGCCATTATGAATGTATGTCTCTGTGTGTGTATGTATGTATGTGTGTATGTCTGTCTGTATGAATGTATGTCTGTCTGTATGTACATATGTATGCCAGTATGATTGAATGTATGTATGTGTGTATGTATGTTGATGTATGTATGTGTATGTCCTCATGCATTTGTGTCTGTATGTATGTTAGTATGTGTCTATCTGTCACTATGTATGCCTGTGTGTCTGTATATGTGTGTATTTCTCAGTATGTGTGTGTCAGTATGTATGCTTATATGCGTGTATGTCTTTCAGTATGTGTGTCTGTTAGTATGTATCTGTATCTGTGTGTGTGTGTGTGTATCTGTGTCCTTTTGTATCAGTGTGTGTTTTTGTGTCTGTGTGTGTATTCCTGTGGGTGGTATTTGAAGGCGGACCCTGTGGGCGGGATTGGAAGCGGGCCCCATGAGGCCCAGACCCTGAGCTGAGTTAGGGACCCCAAAATTTCTGGTGGCGGCCCTGGCTATAGACACCAGAACCACTACATTAAGCTGCAGTGGTTCTGGGGACTATGGTGTTTCTTTAATGTGAGGTAAATTAGAGATTAGTGCCACAAATAATATACTAGATTGCCTACTTACAACCAGATGAGGATGATGATGATGGGCTCTAGCTGCAGTCTGGATCCACTGGTCTGGTGTAGAACAGGCTCTCTGGAGGCTGTTTGTAACTGTGGTCACAAAAATCAATGTTCTGGGAGAACGGGAAGCAGCTCCATTTTTTTGGGGCCCTTTACACAGCTCAAGGTCTGGGTCCCACGGTCCACCATCCTGTTCCACCAATGAGTTTGTTCACAGGGGGTGGAGTGTGTAGGGGATGTCCTGATATGTGTGTAAGGAATGCATTGTGTGAATCTGTGTTTGTATGTGTAAGGGCTGCAAGGTGTGTTTCTGTGTATGTACGGGATGCAGTGTGTGCGTCTGTAAGGGGGCATTGAGTGTGTGTAAGGAATGCATTGTGTGTTTCTGTGTGTGTAAGGGTTGCATTGCTTGTGTGTGTGTTTCTGTGTGTAATGCATTGTGTGTTTTTCTGTGTGCAAGGGGTGCATTATCTTTGTGTGTAAGGGGTGCATTGTGTGTGATTGTGTGTGTGTGTGATGGATGTCAATCTCTCCCCCCCGCCCTTGTCACTCTCTTCTCCCCCCTCCCCCCTTGTGCCTCTCTTCTCCCCCCCTTGTGCCTCTCTTCTCCCCCCCTTGTGCCTCTCTTCTCCCCCCCTTGTCCCTCTCTTCTCCTCCCCTTGTCCCTCTCTTCTCCTCCCCTTGTCCCTCTCTTCTCCCCCCGTGTCCCTCTCTTCTCCCCCCGTGTCCCTCTCTTCTCCCCCCCGTCCCTCTCTTCTCCCCCCCGTCCCTCTCTTCTCCACCCCGTCCCTCTCTTCTCCACCCCGTCCCTCTCTTCTCCCCCATGTCACTCTCTTCTCCCCCCCCCATGTCACTCTCTTCTCCCCCTTGTCACTCTCATTCCCCATCTCTCCCCCATCAATTCCCCTCCCTTTCTCCCCCCCCCTGTCAATTTATTTCTCCCCCCCTCCCAGTCAATTTATTTCTCCCCCCTCCCAGTCAATTTATCTCTCCCCCCTGTCAATTTCTCCCCCCCCTGTCAATTTCTTCCCCCCCCTGTCAATTTCTTTCCCCCCTGTCAATTTCTTTCCCCCCTGTCAATTTCTTTCCCCCCTGTCAATTTCTTTCCCCCCTGTCAATTTCTTTCCCCCCTGTCAATTTCTTCCCCCCTGTCAATTTCTCCCCCCCTGTCAATTTCTTTCTCCCCCTGTCAATTTCTTTCTCCCCCTGTCAATTTCTTTCTCCCCCTGTCAATTTCTTTCTTTCTCCCCCTGTCAATTTCTTTCTTTCTCCCCCCTGTCAATTTCTTTCTTTCTCCCCCCTGTCACTTTCTTTCTTTCTCCCCCCTGTCACTTTCTTTCTTTCTCCCCCCTGTCACTTTCTTTCTTTCTCCCCCCTGTCACTTTCTTTCTTTCTCCCCCTGTCACTTTCTTTCTTTCTCCCCCCTGTCAATTTATTTCTCCCCCCTCCCCTACCTCTGTTGTAGCGTGGCCGAGCCCTGTATGGTCCGCGGGTACAGGGAGCTTTTGTTTCCTGTACCCGGCCGGACTAAAAGGAAGTGCACACTCAGTGGGCACTTCCTGTTAGTCCGGCCGGGTACAGGAGACAGATGCTCCCTGTACCCGCGGACCATACAGGGCTCGGCCACGCTACGGTGAGGGAGTGACAGGAGGGAGCGCTGAGCGCTTCCCTCCTGTCAGCCCCTCTCCTCATGCTGCGCCCGGGCGGTGCACCCTCATGAACGCACCAGCCCGGGCAAAGCTGCAGCCACCTGAGACTCTCTACAGAGCGCTCAGGCGGCTGCAGCATGAGGGGGGCCGGCGTTCCTGGCGGTGCCCCTTCCCAAGAGGCGCCCTAGGCGGCTGCCTAGTCCGCCTATCAGCGCCGGCCCTGCTCCCTGGTCTCCACCTCCTGTACCTTTTAAAAGGCTCTATATCGGCACGCGGCTTCCCTTTCATTTTACTGAAGTTCTTACTTCTGTGTGGTCGCACGTGGAAGCAGCAGCATTCTCACGAACAGATTTCTGTTCTTGCTGTGTTTGGGAGACGGCGTCCGTACGAATGGAGTTCTGTGTGCAGTATAGGTGAGTAGCATTCACATGCACAGAGGTGGCGTTTATACGCATGGAGTTCTTCCTTTGTATCTGGTAAGTGGCGTTCATGCGAACAGAGGTGCTGTTCACATGAACGTGAGCGGTCGGCGTGGGATAATTAACCGACTGTGCTGTCTGGGGGGGTCGTGCTCCGACACGGCGTCCTCGTGCAGTGAGTGAGAAACGCGGCGTGGGAGCGCGAGGTAAGTGAGTGAGGGGACAAGGACCTGATATAAATTGTGTGTAAAGTCCGTAAGGAATTTGCTAACCTCTCTAAATATACAAATTCCGTGCCATTAACTAAAGATTCCAAATCAAGAAATATAAGAAAGAGGACACTCACAGGTAAAGCAAAATATTCAACTGTTTTTATTTTTACAGAGCACAGCAACAACTTTGCATGGTCAACATTTTAGTTCCCATCAAGGGATGAGAAGTCCTATCATAAAGCCTGAGGAGAAGTATGGAGATGGCCTGGAATGGAGAAAAGTATGAAGATAACTGGGTAAGGAGAAAAATATATGTATAAATATAGTGCCAGGCAGGCAATAAATCACATCTTTTGTGTTCTGTGAAATGTTGAAGAAACAAAGTACCAAGTGCATGATGACATTGAGCAGCAAGGAGATCTGAACATCATCCATCATCCAATTAGTGAACGTAGAATGTTTTTTAATGATACTCGGGGCTCTCTGATTATTCATTTATCTTCACTGAAGAGAACAACATCCACTTAAACTAATTCCATTCTCTGTGCTACACTGAACAACTGATACGCAATAATATTACATCGGTTTTTTTTTTATCACAATCACTTGTTGTAAAATAATCCGTAACTTGAAAATCTGCTTGTTTGGTCCACTCATCCAGGTGGTGCAGATAAAAATAAGTAACTTGTCGAGTTTATCCTTAATTAAGTCCATTTGTTTGGCATGAAAACCAATTTTACTGGAGTCAGTGTAGTGTGAGGTTCAATTATGCTAACTCGTGTTGGTCCTTTCTGTATTTATTTGAGCTGATGGATGATATGCTGTAAGAATGTAGTTCTCACAGGGATGTTTTGCAGTCTCCCTTGTGACCCATAATTAGAAACAAACAGGTTTTGGAAAGAAACACACAGGAAAATCTGCCAAGAAGGGTAGACTTAATTTCAGAGAATGGTCGATCAGCTAGGACAAACAATTGGACACTCAAGTCCCCTGGCATTAAACTGGCAAAGACAAGTTTCAACAGAGTCCTCATTAAATGGACTATGAGAACATTTATAAAAAGATCTACTTCAAAAATTATCTCCTCATCGTGGCAATGATGATTCCCCTTTAGCACTAATTTTGTAGCTTACATTTCGTAGCCAGTCCACTGTGACATGGTATGTGGATGTAGAATAATTCAGTTTTTTTAAGTAATATGCATGACTGACTAGATGTTGGAATGTAGAACAGTGCAAGTAGATAGATGGAAGGTTCTTCTATAGAACTATATGGCGATTGCTCTACCCACTAAAACAAACTTTTAAACAGCGCTCCCAAAGGCACTGCAGGCGCTAACCCTAAGCCACTGCTAAGAAGAATCTGAGAAATGAATTTCTACAAAGGGATAGCTTCTAGGTACCCCTCCATTACATAAAAATGCAATTGCTTAAAATATAATAATGTGGAAACCATGCCAAGTACACCATTTTATATTTAACTTTTCACAGTATAGTATAACAATACTTGGTTTTTCTCAACTAATTTCTATGAACCTTTCTGATATTTAGCAAAATACAGAATTCCATATAACCATCATAATTTTATATATATATATATTTTTAATTCTTTATTTTCAGTGCAATAACAGTGGTACAGACATTTCTGTTTACGCCCCAACAGCTTAGGGTTAAGTCGGTATAACAAGCATGTCTATACAGTGGTTTTGTGGTGGAATCTCGGTAAAAATAAATTTAGTAGGCCGAGATTACCATGTGGCATGTGTACGTGCATATACTGGTGTATCGGTCGGTTGGTTGCTCATGACCAGATACGATCAGTAGTGTACGGAGCATGTGCGAGAATACAGGATGTAGTATTCCCCTCCTCCATTGTGCTGGACAAGCCATGCGTTCAAGCAGGAAGTTAGTTCTTGTTCGTTTTGATTGGTTATGAGACTGTGTGGGTGGAGCTTAATATGGGAGGAGTTATGTGCCTATATAAGGAGCCTGCACTATTGTCCGGGGCTCAGAACTTGTTGTATTTTGGTGACACTAGTCCCTCTGAGTCCCGATCGGTGAACCGAATAAAGAATCTCTTCCTTCCTGAAGAAACCTGTGTCCATCTCTCTGTGCTTGGCTTCCGTCAGTTTCTCCGGTATCATTTGGTGCATTGGCCGGGAAGCTCATCGTTCAACGGTAGCTGAGAAGCAGAGGCGTGAGACGGTCTATCTTTGCCCACGTTCTCTACGGCTGCACCCCTGAACTTCTGCGTGGACCTCCCTTCGTCTCGGCGCCACTGGTCTCTTGTCCAGGAGATCATCGGCCTCTACGTAGTAAGTGCTGGGGTGTCCCCGTCGATGAGTGTGAACTCAGGTTCAGGAACGAGGAGGTAAGACGACCGCTGTTTTAGACGGCGGACCCACTAGGGGTATACCGATTGTGCGGTAGGCCCATAAGGGGTTATTTGGAATCTGCCCCCTCCAGTGGAGGGAAGGAGCGAAGGCGCACCGCTCAATTGAACGCTCTTTAGTAAGACCGTTTAATTTGGTTTGGAGTCAGGCGGGGTTCTGTGTAAATCGCCCTAGCCGGACACCGGTGTCTTGTCTAGACTAGCGTTCTAGGGTGTACATTTTGTTCGCTAGGTCGGAGGGACCGGGAGACTAAGCGGCGTCTGTGTAAATTCCGTCTGCTAGCTCTAAACCTATCTTGGCTAAGTGGGAAGGCGTGTAAATTTGGAACCCACTAGACTTTTGATAGAGTAGATAGACTAAGAGGGTTCTGTTGTAAATTCCGCCCTCTAGTTCGCTATATGTGGTGCTTGGGCAGTGTGGCTAACCAAAACGGATGTAGATAGTTTTAGGTAGTCCATCAAGGTACTGGCCAATAGATTAGTTGGGAATTGTATATGTGATAAAGATTGTTTAGTAGCGTGTATATCTTGTTAGATAGCGTGAGCTCTGCCATCTAGCGAGAGTGTTAATAGTGTGTAGCTGTATTATAGTGCACAGTACCATAACCCTGTATATTTACTGACACTGTATATGAATACTAATACTTGTCGTCTATTGCATGTCTAACACCATAACCACTATTAATTGTACTGTGACCTTAAAGGAACACTGTAGTCACCTAAATTACTTTAGCTAAATAAAGCAGTTTTAGTGTATAGATCATTCCCCTGCAATTTCACTGCTCAATTCACTGTCATTTAGGAGTTAAATCTCTTTGTTTCTGTTTATGCAGCCCTAGCCACACCTCCCCTGGCTATGATTGACAGAGCCTGCATGAAAAAAAAACTGGTTTCACTTTCAAACAGATGTAATTTACCTTAAATAATTGTATCTCAATCTCTAAATTGAACTTTAATCCCATACAGTAGGCTCTTGCAGGGTCTAGCAAGCTTTTAACATAGCAGGGGATAAGAAAATCTTAATTAAACAGAACTTGCAATAAAGAAAGCCTAAATAGGGCTCTCTTTACAGGAAGTGTTTTTGGAAGGCCGTGCAAGTCACATGCAGGGAGGTGTGACCAGGGTTCATAAACAAAGGGATTTAACTCCTAAATGGCAGAGGATTGAGCAGTGAGGCTGCAGGGGCATGTTCTATACACCAAAACTGCTTCATTAAGCTAAAGTTGTTCAGGTGACTATAGTGTCCCTTTAAATTGCACTTTGACCTATGCTAACCGTACTGTAACTACTGTTTGTAAAGACGATGTTACTGGGGTATGTTATAGACGGGTAATTCATATATAGGGAATTATAGCGTGGGTGACTGTATAGTTTCGCCAAAGGGCATAGTATCTATTATTTAGTGACTGGTGTAACAGCTGTGTGTGTACGGGAATTCCTTGAGTGTTTTTATTGTGTACGTTTCACTTGGTAACTGTACCACGTGGTGCTGTTGCCGAGGGAACGGGTGTGACCGTTGAATAGAGTGCGTGTGTAGTATTCGTTGGAAACGACGCTCCATTGTTAAGTATGGGCGCGTCGGACTCGACGATTTTGGATCCCTTAGGATGCATGTTAAAGAATTTTAAAAAGGGATTTACAAAATGTGATTTGGGAGTTTAAATGTCTTCTGTACGTTTGATTACATTATGCACTAGGGAATGGCCTACTTTGGTTGCCACATGGCCGCCACGTGGCAGTTTAGATCCAAATCTGGTACAGCGTGTACACGTGGCTGTATCAGGTAGGCCTGAACTTTACGGACAGTTTCCATACATTGATTGTTGGAGGCAGGCCGTAAATGACTCGCCAAGATGGATCCGAGTATGCCACGAGGAGCAATGTCGCCTCATGGTGGCCAGGACTCGTTTGTCCACTAGGGCCATGGTTACGCCCATTTTGGACACGCCCCCTGAGTCCGAAATCCTTATGCTCCCCCTTACTCCTCCTCAGGAAGAGGAAGGGGAAGTGATACAGGAAGTTCTACACCCCTTTCCCCTTTGTCCCCATCTACTTCCTCCTCAAGTTCAGAATCCATCCCCCTCATTGCTAAACCTCCCCTTCCGGTACCAACCCCCGTTAAAATCACATATCCTGATTTGGCGCCATATCAAGCTTCCGGTCAGGCTTCCTCTAGCCCAGCTCGGAATATTTTATTCACCGACCTTCCCCACAATAACGCTTCCACATCCCCATGCCTTACTACCCCTCGACTGGAACCCCTAATCGACGCACCTCAACGAACCCCTATACTAACCCGACAACTGACTGGTACCCTAAAACCTAGACATTATCAAATGCCACTTTGTTTGACTCCCGGCGCAGCATACCTTAATGATGAAGGTCAAATGGTACATGCTGACTCAGTCTTCGTATACGTCCCGTTCACAACTACCGATCTCTTAAATTGGAAAAACCATAATTCCTCGTACACTGATAAACCACAAGCCATGACCGACCTGTTCACCTCAATAGTCCAGACGCATAATCCTACTTGGGC
This sequence comes from Pelobates fuscus, assembly GCF_036172605.1. Lineage (NCBI taxonomy): Eukaryota > Metazoa > Chordata > Amphibia > Anura > Pelobatidae > Pelobates > Pelobates fuscus. Next base: position 34,684,680 of record NC_086329.1, on the reverse strand, counting down.
TGATTGCCAGCAATTACTAATGACATTGTTTAACAACGAGGAGAGGACTAGGATAAACCAAGCTGCCATTAGAGCGCTGGAAGAAGAAGCCCGCACATTAAACCAAGCTAATCCAGCAGCATGGGCCACAGCTCATTATCCTAACGCTGATCCCGAATGGGATATTAATGGCGCAGATATGGTTCATTTAAAAGCCTATAGAGACGCTATAATTGCTGGCATGAAAGCCGGAGGGAAGAAAGCTATAAATATGTCTAAGACGGCTGAGGTGTTACAGAAAAGTGATGAACCGCCCAGTGTCTTTTATGACCGATTATTGGAGGCATACCGCTTGTATACCCCCTTTAATCCGGAAGCCCCTGAGAATTCCCGAATGATAAACTCTGCCTTTGTCAGCCAAGCCTACGGAGATATTAAGCGCAAGCTACAAAAGTTAGAAGGGTTCATAGGAATGTCCATCACCCAACTAATGGAGGTAGCTAATAAGGTTTACATGAACAGGGAATCAGAGAGTAAGAAAGAGGAAGAGCGCAAGATGCGTAAAAAGGCGGATATGCTAGCGGTAGCGATCGCAGGCGGAGATAGACGGGGCCCGGATAGAGGCGATAGCAAGTGGAATAGGGAACCCCTGAGTAGGAATCAGTGCGCATACTGTAGAGAAGAAAGGCATTGGAGAAGCGAGTGTCCAAAAAGAGAGCAGTATGAGAGAGACCAACCCAGGGCAGGATCAGGGCCGGTGCAAGGATTTTTTGCTACACAGGCAAAGATGAATTTTGCCGCCCCCCCCCCCCCCCCCCCCCACACGAATAAGATGTATCTTTAGCGGTGTCTCATATCCAGCCTTTTGAAATCCCCATGTAGTGTATTGTACCCCCCTTTAGTGTGTCTTACACCCCCTTGTATGTCTCTTACAACCCCCATATGTATCTCCTTTCCCCCCCCCAGCCCCTTTGTGTGTCTTTCTTTCCCACAGCCCTTTTCTGTGGGTCTCTCCCCTCAGCCTGTTTTTTGTGTGTCCCTCTTCCCCTCAGGCTCCTTTGTGTAACTTTTCCCTCCCAAGCCATATAGACATAGATATATAGCTACACACACATACAGGCACATAGTCACAGAAATATGCAGGCACACAATCAAACAAACACAGCCATACAGGCAAACAGTCATACAATCAACACATACAGGTACACAGACATACAGTCATACAGACACACACAGAGACATGCAGACACTGGCATATAGATAAATAAAGACACATTTATACAAACACAGACATACAGAGACATGAAGATGCAGGCATACAGAGACATACAGAACAAGGCATACAGATACATACAGGCATGCAGATACATACTTACACAGGCATGCAGGGACATATATACACAGACAGTCACACAAAGATATACAGAACAAGGCATACAGAGACATATGGATACGGTCATACAGAGACATACAGACACAGGCATACAGTGACATTCAGAAACACACGGACACAGTCATAGAGACATACAGACACAGACATACATAGTCATACAGAGACATGCAGACAGGTATACAGAGCAGGGGCAGATCCAGAACCTAATCTTGGGGGGGGGGGTAGTGAGTTTCAGTGGGGTAATAGGGGCTCTAATTGAGGAGTTAGGGGCTGTAGTAGGGGGACAGGGGCTGTAGTTGAGAGTTAGGGGCTGTATTTGGGGGCTTAGGAAATGTAGTGGGGAATTGGGGCTGTAGTAGGGGGTTAGGGACTGAAGTAGGTTGATGGCTGCAAGTGGGAACAGGGGCTGTAGTGTGGGGGATATGGGCAGCAATTGGGGGAGAGGGGCTGTAGTGGGGGTAAGGACTGTAGTAAGGGAATAGGGGCTGTACTGGAGTTATGGGGTGTAAAAGGGAGTGGAAGGGATGTGAAGTAAGGGAGTTAGAGGCTGTAGAAGGGAGTATAGGGGCTGTGGTGGGAGCAAAGGAGCAAAGGGGCAATGTGGTTGGAAACGGGCAGTATGGTGGGAAACAGGGGCAGTAGAGGGGGACACGGGCAGTATGGTGTGGGCACAGGCTGTAACGAGGGACACTGAGGCAATAAAGTGGTGTCACAGGGACAGTATGGTAGGGGGTAAATGTGAAGTAGAGGGGGGGACAGGGGCTGTTGAGGCGGGTAGAGGAAGTAGAGGGGGGAGACAGGGGCAGTAGAGGCGTGTGAAAGGGGGGCAGAGGCAGGAGTTGTAGAGGGAAATAGAGGAGGCACACGGGATAAAGAGGGGGGCACAAAAGCAATAGAGGGGGGCATGGGCAGTATAGTGGGGACAGGGGCTGTAGAGGGGGCATGGGCTGTATAGGGGGCACATGGGCAGTATGGTGGGGCAGAGGCTTTAGAGGGAAAGAGGGGCTGTAGAGGGAAATAGAGGAGCTGTAGAGGGGCAGTATGGTGGGGCAGGAGTTATGGAGGGAAATAGAGGTGCTGTAGAGTGGCACAGGGGGCAGTAGAGGACAGGGTCAGTATGGTGGGGGCAGGGGCTATAGAGGTGCTGTAGAGGGGCACATGGGGCAGGGGCTATAGAGGGACGTAGAGGGGACATGGGCAGTATGGTGGGGCAGGGTCTATAGAGGGAAATAGAAGTGCTGGAGAGGGGCACATGGGGCAGTAGAGTGGGGACAGAGGCTATAGAGGGGCTGTTAAGGGGCAGGGGTAGTATGGTGGGGCAGGGGCTATAGAGGGGCTGTTAAGGGGCAGGGGTAGCATGGTGGGGCAGGGGCTATAGAGGGGTCAGGGGCAGTATAGTGGGGCAGGGGCATAGAGGGGCTGTAGAGGGCAGTATGGTGGGGCAGGGGCTAAAGAGGGGCTGTAAAGGGGGCAGGGGTAGTATGGTGGGGAAGTTTGGAGGGGCAGGGGCTGTAGAGGGGACAGGGGCAGTATGGTGGGGGCAGGGGTAGTATGGTGGGGCAGGGGCTATAGAGGGGGCAGGGGTAGTATGGTGGGGCAGGGGCATAGAGGGGCTGTAGAGGGGGCAGGGGCAGTATGGTGGGGCAGTGGCTATAGAGGGACATAGAGGGTGGGGGCTATAGAGGGGCTGTAAAGGGGGCAGTATGGTGGGGCAGGGGCTAAAGAGGGGCTGTAAAGGGGGCAGGGGTAGTATGGTGGGGAAGTTTGGAGGGGCAGGGGCTGTAGAGGGGGCAGGGGCAGTATGGTGGGGGCAGGGGCTATAGAGGTGGCAGGGGTAGTATGGTGGGGGCAGGGGCTATAGAGGTGGCAGGGGGAGTATGGTGGGGGCAGGAGCACTATGGTGGGGACAGAGGCTATAGAGGGGCTGTTAAGGGGCAGGGGTAGTATGGTGGGGCAGGGGCTATAGAGGGGCTGTTAAGGGGCAGGGGTAGCATGGTGGGGCAGGGGCTATAGAGGGGTCAGGGGCAGTATAGTGGGGCAGGGGCATAGAGGGGCTGTAGAGGGCAGTATGGTGGGGCAGGGGCTAAAGAGGGGCTGTAAAGGGGGCAGGGGTAGTATGGTGGGGAAGTTTGGAGGGGCAGGGGCTGTAGAGGGGACAGGGGCAGTATGGTGGGGGCAGGGGTAGTATGGTGGGGCAGGGGCTATAGAGGGGGCAGGGGTAGTATGGTGGGGCAGGGGCATAGAGGGGCTGTAGAGGGGGCGGGGGCAGGGGCAGTATGGTGGGGCAGTGGCTATAGAGGGACATAGAGGGTGGGGGCTATAGAGGGGCTGTAAAGGGGGCAGTATGGTGGGGCAGGGGCTAAAGAGGGGCTGTAAAGGGGGCAGGGGTAGTATGGTGGGGAAGTTTGGAGGGGCAGGGGCTGTAGAGGGGGCAGGGGCAGTATGGTGGGGGCAGGGGCTATAGAGGTGGCAGGGGTAGTATGGTGGGGGCAGGGGCTATAGAGGTGGCAGGGGGAGTATGGTGGGGGCAGGGGCAGTATGGTGGGGGCAGGGGCAGTATGGTGGGGCAGGGGGACTATAGTGGGGGCAGGGGACTATAGTGGGGGCAGGGGACTATAGTGGGGGCACTATGGTGGGGGTGGGGCAGGGGCTATAGAGGGAAATAGAAGTGCTGTAGAGGGGCAAATGGGGCAGGAGCACTATGGTGGGGCAGGGGCTATAGAGGGGCTGTAAAGGGGCAGGGGTAGTATGGTGGGGCAGTTTGGAGGGGGCAGGGGCCATAGAGGTGGCAGGGGTAGTATGGTGGGGGCAGGGGCTATAGAGGTGGCAGGGGAGTATGGTGGGGGCAGGGGCCGTATAGTGGGGGCAGGGGGAGTATAGTGGGGGCAGGGGGAGTATAGTGGGGGGCAGGGGGAGTATGGTGGGGGGCAGGGGGAGTATGGTGGGGGGCAGGGGCTCTATGGTGGGGGCAGGGGCTGTATGGTGGGGCAGGGGCTGTATGGTGGGGCAGGGGCTGTATGGTGGGGGCAGGGATAGTATAGTGGGGGCAGGGGGAGTATGGTGGGGGTAGGGGGAGTATGGTGGGGGCAGGGGCCGTATGGTGGGGGCAGGGGCCGTATGGTGGGGGCAGGGGCCGTATGGTGGGGGCAGGGGCCGTATGGTGGGGGCAGGGGCCGTATAGTGGGGGCAGGGGTAGTAGAGTGGGGGCAGGGGCCGTAGAGTGGGGGCAGGGATAGTATGGTGGGGGCAGGGGGAGTATGGTGGGGGCAGGGGGAGTATGGTGGGGGCAGGGGGAGTATGGTGGGGGCAGGGGCCGTATGGTGGGGGCAGGGGCCGTATGGTGGGGGCAGGGGCCGTATGGTGGGGGCAGGGGCCGTATGGTGGGGGCAGGGGCCGTATAGTGGGGGCAGGGGCCGTATGGTGGGGGCAGGGGCCGTATGGTGGGGAGAGGGGGAGTATGGTGGGGGCAGGGGGAGTATGGTGGGGGTAGGGGCCGTATGGTGGGGGCAGGGGCCGTATAGTGGGGGCAGGGATAGTATAGTGGGGGCAGGGATAGTATAGTGGGGGCAGGGGGAGTATAGTGGGGGCAGGGGGGAGTATAGTGGGGGCAGGGGGGAGTATAGTGGGGGCAGGGGGGAGTATAGTGGGGGCAGGGGGGAGTATAGTGGGGGCAGGGGCTGTAGAAAGGGGCTGAAAAAAAAACGTTTTGATTTAAAAAAAATAAATAAATAAAAATGCTTCTTCCCTACCCGCTTCCCCTCCCAGAAGCTTACCTTGGGCCAGGGAGGGAGAACCTTTCAACTGGTGGTCGGCTGGGAGGCTGGAGCTACAGTCAGGACCGCTGGGGAGTCTGGGAGCAGTAGAAGTCCCGCCCCCTTCTGACATCATCAGAGGAGGACGGCTGACTTCACTGCCCTGCTTCTGCTGTGTGCTGGCTGCAGGGAGAGAGGTGAGTTTACAAATCCGAGTCTCCAGCCAGAGGCAGGAGATTCGGATTTTTGCGCCCCCCTCCTCTGGCGCCCTAAGGCGGCCGCCTGTGCCGCCTTATGGACGCGCCGGCCCTGGGCAGGATATGGAAACTTTAGAGGTAGAGCGAGAGGTAGAGGAGGTCCCAGAGGGAGTAATGGTAATGACAGAGGTAGTGTTAGGGAAGACAGATATTATCCCGCAGCGCAAAGGTCCCGCGATAGAGAAGACAGGGACTTTGTAGGATTGGCTGACACGGTCATGGATGACTATTGATACCGACCGGGCTCCATCCCCCTTGGCCGAGCGGAGCCTATGGTCGTAGTATCAATAGGGGGAAAAAGGAGTGCATTCATGATTGATACTGGTGCTGAACATTCGGTGGTGACTGATCTAGTTGCTCCTCCATCTGGAAGAACTATCACCGTAATAGGAGCAACTGGAAGAAGTGCTGCAAAACCGGTTCTTAAAAGTCGACAATGTGCATTGGGAGGCCACGTAGTGAAACATCAATTCCTTTATATGCCTGAATGTCCAGTCCAATTGCTGGGACGTGATTTGCTATCAAAATTACAAGCGCAGATAACGTTCCTACCAAATGGAACAACATCCTTAAAGTTTAATGGACCTTCAGGTATTATGACTTTATCAGTACCAAAGGAAGAAGAGTGGCGACTTTATACAGCGTTGACTAGCCAAAACCCTAGGAGTGATGAATCCTTATTCAACATACCAGGAGTTTGGGCAGAGAACAACCCACCAGGACTGGCCGCAATATTCCACCTATTCGAATTGAACTAAAACTTGGGGTTTATCCAGTGAGCCTACGGCAATATCATATCCCGCAGAAGGCTAAGAAGAATATTCAATCTTATCTGGATAAGTTCATACTGTATGGTATCCTAAAATTCTGTACTTCCCCCTGGAACACCCCATTGCTGCCTGTTCAAAAGCCCGGTACAGATGAGTATCAGCCTGTGCAGAACTTGAGAGCAGTCAATGATGCGGTTGTAAGTATACACCCAGTTGTGCCCAATCCGTATAACCTGCTTGCTTTAATTCCGGGCGGGGCTACCTATTTTACAGTCTTAGACCTCAAAGATGCCTTCTTTTGCCTCCGAATTGCTGCAGAAAGCCAATGTATCTTCGCTTTTCAATGGGAAAAATGCTGTAACGGGCTTGAAACGCCTGATGACTTGGACAAGACTGCCCATCCAGAACCCTGATGTCCAATATTATACAGATGGCAGTAGTTATGTGAAAGAAGGGATTCGCTATGCAGGATATGCAGTAACAACGATAGACAAGGTGATAGAAGCTCGGCCACTGTCAAAAGGCACATCAGCACAAAAGGCAATTGATAGCACTAACACGAGCGTTACAATTGGCTGAAGGTTTGAGAGTGAACATCTATACGGAGTCCAAGTATGCGTTTTTAACCACTCATGCCCACGGAGCTTTGTATAAAGAAAGAGGACTATTGAATTCAGAGGGCAAAGAAATCAAGTACGCAGCCGAAATACTACAACTATTGGAAGCAGTATGGGAACCAAAAGAAGTTGGTATTATACATTGTCGAGCGCATCTGAGAGGCGATGGTGATGTAACCAAAGGAAATCGGATGGCAGATAATGCAGCTAAGCGTGCCGCTGAATCAGGAAGACCGGAATATGTGGAACATATAGCTGCTCTTATACCGACTCCACTGTCTCAATGGACTCCAGTTTATACAGCTCAAGAAGAAGAGTGGTTAAGGACTGAACCTGGAAAATACCTGGAGAACAAATGGTATCAGTTAGAAGATGGGAGAATAGTTATTCCAGCATCACTAGCGGTAGAAATTGTCCAAAATTATCACAACGGGACACATTCTGGAAGAGAGAGTACAGAAGAATCTCTCAGGAAACATTTCTACATACCAAGATTGTCCAACTTAACTCAAGCCATTGTACGAAGATGTGTAACATGTGCTAAAAATAATGCAAGGCAAGGACCAGTAAAGCCACCAGGAGTTCAGTATATGGGGGGACTCCCTATGTCCGATCTACAAATTGACTATACAGTTATGTCTAAATCTGGTGGACATCGCTACCTATTAGTAGTTGTGTGGACCTATTCAGGCTGGGTAGAAGCATGTCCTACTCGTACAGAGAAAGCAGGAGAAGTTGTGCGATTCCTGCTACGAGAAATAATACCCCGATATGGACTACCCTGCTCTATAGGATCGGACAATGGTCCAGCCTTTGTTCATCAGTGCCTACAACAACTGACTCATATGCTTGGTATTAAGTGGAGACTTCATACAGCATATAGACCTCAGAGTTCTGGTAAAGTAGAAAGAATGAATAGAACTATTAAGAATCAGTTGGCAAAAATATGTCAGGAAACCCAACTCAAGTGGAATGTTCTTTTGCCTATAGCTCTGTTGCGTATTCGAAGTACACCTACCAGAAGGATGGGTCTCTCTCCTTTTGAAATCATGTATGGGCGTCCACCTCCCGTACTTGGTAACTTAAGGGGGGATTTGAGGGAGAAGGAATTACCCGGCAACAGGTTGTAGAGTTGGGTAAAACTATGGAGGAGGTACAGAAATGGGTACAAGATAGATTACCTGTGAATATTTATCCCCCAGTTCATAGTTATCATCCAGGAGATCAAGTGTGGATTAAAGAGTGGAATAATATACCGTTAGGGCCTAAGTGGAGGGGTCCTTATGTTGTTCTTTTGTCTACCCCTACAGCAATAAAAGTGGCCGAAGTGACTCCGTGGATTCATCACTCCAGGGTTAAACCAGCAGCAGTAGATTCTTGGCAAGTTACACCAGATCCAGAGAATCCCTGCAAGATCCGGTTAAAGCGCACAACTCAGTCGGAGTGACGAGGAAACCTTGTGGATTACAATTATTGTTGTTTCAGAGATTGGTAAGTGAGTGTTTAGACGGCCATAATAACGCCTGTCCGCTCACCAACGTGTTATTAAAAGTCAGGAAAGTCTCGAAGGGACCCCTGTGAAGACGAGCAGAACTCCATTCCCTGCAGCCCTTACATCCTGGAAGCTGAGGTGCCATCGCACGGACGAAGACTGAGGATGCAGCCGACGAAAGAAGTGTTGATAATGATGTTTATTTATATGTCCTTTTATATTCAGGAAGGTAGAGGTACCGACACTCCTAGCTGTGAGGTTTGCATTAAGACTACTATAACAGGTAATCATATTTCCCAGACCCTAATTTGGCATTCACAATATGAGTGTAAAGGTGATGTGTCTAGGTGTAGATACCTAAATATAGAGTATAGTGTGTGCCATTTAGGAGTAGGAGAACCTAAGTGCTTCAATCCAGAGTATCAACCTCGTACAATTTGGTTGGCCCTCAGGAATGGAGATCCTCAGGGTTACCCTAATAAATAAAACTGAGTTAGAAACCGTACATTCTTCGGGTGTTCTGCTATTTGATGCATGTAGAGCGATATCAAGTGGTAGAAAGCCGTGGAATGTATGTGGGGATCTTAGGTGGGAGAGAATGTATGGGTCTAACGATAAATATATTTGTCCCAGTAGTAAAAACAAGTATGTAAGTCCTAGATGCCCAGATAGGGAATATAATTTCTGCCCATATTGGTCTTGTGTGGGGTGGGCAACTTGGGGACAGACAGCAGACCAGGATATGATTGTTACTAAGTTGCCTACCAAACCATACTGTAAGTCTATGGAATGCAACCCAGTCCATATTCTTATAAATAATCCTGACCAATTCTTAGATAGATATGGTAACTTATTTGGGTTTCAAATATATGGGACGGGTTTAGACCCTGGGACAATATTGTTTATAGGGATAGAGACCGATACTGTAACATCCCAAACTCATCAGGTATTCCATTATTTTTATGAAGAGATGAGTGTAGATAATAAGATCCCCCATAACGCTAAAAACCTGTTCATAGATTTAGCTGAGAGTATTGCTGGTAGTCTTAATGTAACCAACTGCTATGTGTGTGGAGGTACTAACATGGGAGACCAATGGCCTTGGGAAGCAAAGGAGGTAATGTCCGGTTCTGAGGCAGTTGACCAATTAATATCTTCACAAGCCGATTATCAGATGAGTGTTAGAGGTAAATCTGAGTGGAGATTAAAAACCTCCATCATAGGTTATGTTTGCATAGCAAGGAAAGGGATGATGTTTAATACTTCTGTAGGAGAACTAACTTGTCTAGGGCAAAAAGCTTATGATGATGATACAAAGAATACAACTTGGTGGTCGGCTTCAAATGTCTCAGAACCATCTAACCCGTTTGCAAGATATGCCAATTTAAAGGACGTATGGTTTGATTTATCTATCACATCTAGTTGGAAAGCCCCAGCAAATTTGTACTGGATCTGTGGTAAGAAGGCCTATTCGGAGTTGCCGCAGGACTGGGAAGGGGCATGTGTGTTGGGTATGCTCAAACCATCCTTCTTCTTGTTACCTATTGAAACAGGTGAGACTTTGGGAGTTAAAGTGTATGATGTGAATCATAGGAAGAAAAGGGGACCCATAGAGATAGGCGCCTGGGAAGATGATGAATGGCCTCCCCAGCGTATTATAGACTATTATGGGCCAGCAACTTGGGCAGAGGATGGTACTTTCGGGTATAGGACCCCAATATATATATGCTCAACCGCATTATAAGGTTACAGGCGGTGGTTGAGATTATTACTAACGAAACCTCACAAGCGCTCAATCTTCTAGCGAAGCATAATACCAGGATGAGGACAGCAGTTTACCAAAATAGATTAGCCTTGGATTACCTATTGGCAGTAGAGGGAGGTGGATGTGGGAAGTTTAACCTGAGCAATTGCTGTCTTCAAATAGATGACGAAGGGCAAGCAATAGCTGAGCTTACTAGCCATATGGTTAAACTAGCGCATGTGCCTACTCAGGTATGGAAAGGGTATAATCCAAGTAGTTGGTTTGGTAACTGGTATGAGCAGTTTGGAGGGCTTAAGGCATTGGTAGGCGGAGTCATACTGATTTTAATGTTGTGTCTACTCCTGCCATGTCTTATTCCTTTAGTAGTTAGGTCTGTGCAGAGCCTGATAGAAAATATAGCAGAAAGGAAGGCGGCTGCACAGATAATGGCCATATATAAATATGAGGCTCTAAATCAGGGAGAACCAATGCAGGAAGAGGAGTGTTGAGGGATTCACATCATAGAAAAGTCTGGTCTGGTTCATGGTAACCTGAGGTATATGCAAACCAAGGTTAAGTGATGCCTCCGTAATTGTGAAATATCAGAGGCATCAAAGGGGGGGATGTGGTGGAATTTAGTAGGCCGAGATTACCATGTGGCATGTGTACGTGCATATACTTGTGTATCGGTCGGTTGGTTGCACGTGACAAGATACGATCAGTAGTGTACGGAGCATGTGCGAGAATACAGGATGTAGTATTCCCCTCCTCCATTGTGCTGGACAAGCCATGCGGTCAAGCAGGAAGTTAGTTCTTGTTCGTTTTGATTGGTTATGAGACTGTGCGGGTGGAGCTTAATATGGGAGGAGTTATGTGCCTATATAAGGAGCCTGCACTATTGTCCGGGGCTCAGAACTTGTTGTATTTTGGTGACACTAGTCCCTCTGAGTCCCGATCGGTGAACCGAATAAAGAATCTCTTCCTTCCTGAAGAAACCTGTGTCCATCTCTCTGTGCTTGGCTTCCGTCAGTTTCTCCGGTATCAGTTTGGTTATAACATACAATGCACATTATTTTATATAGTGGTCTAGTGTGTTATATCGAGTTGCCTTCGTTAGTACTGGTAAATGCTAGGCCAGAAATGGCGATGCTATTGTTGTGGGGACGTGGTGACTTTTTAGGTTTGAGGCTTATAGGCCATCTGTCCCACCACCTGGTATTGGTATTGTGGTAGGGGCCCTGGGTTGCTATTCTGAGTGTTTGGTCGCCTCGTATGCTGGTGGGTGTATTGTTTTTCCCTTCGTGTCGGGTGCCCCTTCTCTCCACGTTGCGGAGTTGCAGATTAACGTAAAGGGAGTGGGAAAGCCGGAAAGATTTAATGTGTGGTGTCCTGTCATAGTGGTCTAGCAGACCATCGTTGCTTTATGGCGGTAGGGTCTTTCACTTCCCCCCAGTGTGTAGGGCTGGTTCGAGGTGTTTTTCTGCCTAGCTAAAAAGCCATTGTCTATATGGGGTTGAGTTATAGGTCGGAGCGTGGGTGTCTATATTTAGTTGTTGGGATCCACCTAGAGTGGCTGCGTGCTTTGGCTATGTGTCCCCTATGTGTCAGGCTCCCGGTGCGGGGTGTAGTGCTCCATGGTTGACTGTGCCCCTTAACCCTGGAGCACTAGGGGAGGGATGTGTAGTCAGATCGCGGAGCTGCTGCCTTGTGGCTTGGGCCTAACAGAGAGAGTGTGGGTGGCTATGTATATGCGAACCTTAAAACATAGTTAAACATAGTTAAAGGGACACTATAGTCACCTGAACAGCTTTAGCTTAATGAAGCAGTTTTGGTGTATAGAACATGCCCCTGCAGCCTCACTGCTCAATCCTCTGCCATTTAGGAGTTAAATCCCTTTGTTTATGAACCCTAGTCACACCTCCCTGCATGCGACTTGCACAGCCTTCCATAAACACTTCCTGTAAAGAGAGCCCTATTTAGGCTTTCTTTATTGCAAGTTCTGTTTAATTAAGATTTTCTTATCCCCTGCTATATTAATAGCTTGCTAGACCCTGCAAGAGCCTCCTGTATGTGATTAAAGTTCAATTTAGAGATTGAGATACAAATATTTAAGGTAAATTACATCTGTTTGAAAGTGAAACCAGTTTTTTTTTCATGCAGGCTCTGTCAATCATAGCCAGGGGAGGTGTGGCTAGGGCTGCATAAACAGAAACAAAGTGATTTAACTCCTAAATGACAGTGAATTGAGCAGTGAAATTGCAAGGGAATGATCTATACACTAAAACTGCTTTATTTAGCTAAAGTCATTTAGGTGACTATAGTGTTCCTTTAAAACATAAACATAAACATTGTGCGCTTCTTTCCTTGAGTGAGTTCAGGTAAGCCTCTTATCCCTCCTTGACTCAAGTGTGGGTTTGGCTTTGGCAGCTCGTGCGGAAGTGTGTGGTAGTCCTTGGTTAGTGGTGCTTTGCTGGGGGATATCCAATGCCTTCAGCAGGGCTGGGATTTCAGCTGGTTCTGTGGCCTTGTATGATTTTTCATCTTTAGTGACCCAAATTGATCTCAGTGTCGCCCATCTGTAGGATATTCCTTCATTTTGTAGGATTTCCGTAACGGGTTGCATGGATTTCCTCCATAACATGGTGGTTCTCCTCCATAACAAGGAGGTCTTGGAAGAGAGAGAGCTGGCATTGTTCAAAATTAGGGATTATTCTAGCTTTAGTGACTGAATAATCTAAATTTTATTAATGACAGGAGGCGAATATTTGCTTTATCTTTCTTTACTGAACCTCCCAGCAGCAAAGGAACAGTTAACAGTAATGTAAAAAGTTCAACCAATCAGATAGTATAACAGTATTATATGATGTCATCAAACTCCTCCCATATCCTCTTTCTTGCTGTGGTCAATGATATGTCTGTGTCAACCGTGTAAACTGTAACGATGAACTGCGGACTAAGTTGGAGTCCTGAAGTAGTCAACATGTGGAATCTTCAGCGTGCTTGAAGGAGCGTATATACAAAGGTAGGTATTTTTCACACTAAGGGAATAGAGAAGAGACATGAGAGTATAGGTTCTCATACTAGGTGAATGCAATTTATGGCATGTATGTTAAGAACAAATTGTAGTTACTCTTTGAATATAATATTGAATATTTCAAACACTAGATTAGAAGTGTTATGGCGTGAACCTATGGCAGATGGTGTATAAAGTGTGTGTAACCAGTAGACTGGAATGCATAGTAACTTACCTGGGCGGGTGTTAAAAAGTGAAAATAAAGAAGGGGGGGAAAATATTCGCCACCTGTCATTAATAAAATTTAGATTATTCAGTCACTAAAGCTAGAATAATCCCTAATTTTATGGCAAGACAGGAGGCTTCATATTTGCTGTTTTAACGCTCCTATATGATAGAAGATGCAGCATGTGTCATAGGTTTGAAATAAAATGTACGGAGTGTGGACTCTCTGGACCAATCTGCAGATGACAAAATGTCTGAGAGGAAGCTTCCCGCGCGAAAGGCTGAGGATGTGGCTGCTCCTCTGACTGAATATGCGCCAAAATTTGAGTCAATGCCTGCTTGCGCTAGTATCCATCTGATCCACCGTGCGACGGTGGGTGCGGATACCGGTTTGTGTGGTTTTACATAAGGCACGAGGAGGGGTCCCGTAGGGGGGCGTAGAGTGGTGGTGGCATCTAAATAATGCCTTACGCAGAGTGCCACGCAGAGTGACTGTCTATTAGGAAAGTAAGGTAGAATACGGAGGAAGAATTAGTTTTGTTCGCTAATTTTCATTAGCGGTCCAGGATTCTAAAAGGGAAAAGACTTGAGTGATATCCCAGAAACAGGAGTATTTAGGAAGAGGGGGTCTGGCTAACCTGATCCCTCGTAAAAGTCTACAGACTGAAGGATGTTTCCCTATTGACGCATTGTCAATGGGATTATGGGCCGCAGAGATAGTGGATCTATAGACATTAATTGATCGATAGGATTTACCTTGATCAAATAGGGTAGACAGAAAATTTAGGTTGATCGTCAGAGGTGCTGGAAAAACACCAGCTGACCCAGTCTGGGTTCTCCTTAGTGGAGTGACAATGACTATCGTCACTATTAGGGCTTTGACCCGGTAGAGGGTGCGTTGGATCATGGAGAAAGGTGGGAACGCATAGGCTCCTGTCTCCGGCCAAGGATGTAGAAAGGCGTCGACTGCCCATGACTGGGGTCTGGGAGCCAGCTGATAAAGGCTTCCGTCTGGCGGTTCAGACGGGATGCAAACAGGTCCAGTGTAAGGGGCCCGCGAAGGCAATGAATTTGGTGGAACACGCGGGGGTCTAATTGCCAGTCGCTTACATCCCTCCAATGGCGAGAGAACCAATCCGCGACTAGGTTGTCCGTGCCCGGAAGATATTCCGCTCTGATAGATAAGTTCCATTCTAGACAGAATTGGTAAAGATCTTTGGTCAGATCGGATAGTAGCTTGGATCGGGAGCCTCCTAACCGATTCACATAGCGCACTGCAGAGACGTTGTCCATGCGCAGTACTACAGTTGAAACAGTCTTTCGTGAAACTGTGAATTGCGAAAGATCCTGTAATCAATTCCAAACAATTGATGTGCAGTGCTTGTTCGGATGGGGACCAAAGTCCCCCTGTGGACCCTTGGGCGCATGTGGCGCCCCATCCCAGGAGACTGGCATCGGGTTCCAGAATGAAATCTGGTTGTGATCCGAAGATGGCTTTGCCATTCCAGGCTTCCATATTGTGAAGCCACCAGTGAAGTTCTATACGAACTTCGTCTGTCAGTTGGATGTACTGATCGTAGGAGGTGGAACGGTGTAGGTAGTATGTCTTGAGCCGTTGCATGGCTCGGTAGTGTAAAGGTCCTGGGTAAATGGCTTGGATAGAGGCGGACAGTAGGCCTATAGTATGGGCCAGATCGCGTAAGCGAATCTGATGGGTTGATAACAATTTGCGAATGTCTTGTGCCATTATCAGGATGTCATCCAAATATATGATGGATCGAATCCCCTGTGATCGGAGTAGCGCCATCACTGGTTTCATCAGTTTCGTGAAACATCATGGTGCGGAGCATAGTCCGAACGGGAGGCATGTGAATTGCCAGATTTCCTCTTGCCAGAGGAATTGAAGGAAAGCTCGATGGTTGCGAGCAATAGGAACTGTGAGGTATGCGTCTTTGAGATCGAAGCTGGAGAACCAATCTCCCACGCAAAGGAGGTCCCTGAGTAGATGGATGCCCTCCATCTTGAAGTGGCGATACCTGACAAAGTGATTCAGTTTTTTTAAGTTGATAATTGGGCGTAGGTCTCCAGTTTTTTGTGGCCAAAAAAAAAATGTTGCTTAGAAAAGTATGCGGGAAAGGGGATTTCTCTATTGGCTCTTTTTTTACTAGCTTGCGCAGTTCGGTTTGTAGTGTCAGGTTGTCTGCTGCAGACATCTGTAGTGGTGTAGGTGGGGTGTCCTGGAAGGGGTGGAAAGGAAATCTATTTGAACCCTTGGACTGTGTGTAGGATCCATAGATCCTGAGAAAGTAATTCCCACTGTTGGAAAAACTGGTTAATCGACCTGCTATAGGTACATTGAAAGAAGGGAGATTTATTACCTGGAGCAGCTCTTCCGCGTAGGAAGGCAGATCCACGTCCCCGGATAGACCCTCTATTAGTGAATAGTTGCCTGTGGTAGGGTTGGGGTTGTCCCGATTGCCAATAGTTTTCAGAGGGGCGAGGCCTGTAGCCTGTGAAGGCGATTCTGCTGTTCGTTCGGCCACTATAACGTCCAGCTCTCCCAGAAAAACGGCCTGACTGAGAACGAAAAACCCTGCGCAAGGAGGATTGGGCCTTATTTAGGGTGGTGAACACTGCTACATGTTTGGAAAGGTCTTTCATGAACGAGTCCCCAAACAGTAATCCATTGCCTCTGGTCCCAGTTCTCGGGAGCTCAGATCGGCTAATTTTGCATCCAGTTTGTACAGTGCCGCCTAGCGTCTCTCAGTGGACATGGCCACATTAGCCTAGTAAGCATAGGGCTCTCTGGGCCCACTCTCTAACTGTGTTTGGGTCAAATCTGGCGTGAGAGCTACCTTGTTTGGAATGGTCGGTCGAGGGCACTCGGCTCTGAGTTTTGCCCTAATTTCTTTGTCCAGTGGTTTGCATAACAACATTTTACAAAAGTTGGAAATGTGCTCTGGTGGAGCCCATTCTGCCGACCGTGGGTGTCTGATGACCCTGGGGTCAAATAAAGGATCACCCGAAGCATCCAGAAGGATGTCTGAATCGGGTCCTTTTGATTAGGTAGTATAGCATCTAGATCTTTATGTGTGAGAGGTTTCCTTGACAAATTCCGATGGGGTATCCCCTAGCGCATTCGCCGAGGGGTCCTCACCAGAATATCCAAGGAAATAATCGTCAACCCCGTCTAACGTGTGGGATATAGACCCTCTAAGGGGTAAAGTTAACTTGAACGGGGCGAGTGGCAATCAATTTTTGGGACATGGCAGGAGCCTTGCCCTTGCCCGCAGACCTACTCTCCCCTTTCCAGGGGCGTTTACGTGTAACCTCCTGATCCGAGGGTTGAGAGTCCTCGGAATCAGAGAGTTGACGTGCAGTAGGGGTGACTTCGGCCGAAGTCTTCTCATGAAAGGCTGCTAATGCCTTGGGGATGGAATCTGCAATGGTTGAAACCAACCAGGCTCTGAGTACCTGGGATATAGCGGGCTCATTATTGTCAGACATGGTATGTCTTAGAGCGGTTGCCAAACAGTTAAGTATATTAATTTGAAAGAATGGAGTTGAATGGGGTTCACCCAAAATTATTTCAGAGTATAGATGGGGGTCACCCAAAATATTTGTGTAGTTTAATACGTAGGCGGCACTCAATATTTAGTGGGGTTGTCCACTAAAATATACACAAGTGGGTTGTACCACTATGATAGTAAACAGTGGGGTTAACCACTTAATTATAACCATAGACAGTGGGGTTCACCACTGAGTAGTAATAAAGTGTTGTTTATCACTTAATTATAGTGTATTTGTATAAGGGGGTCACCCTTAACAGTAATATTGGTGTTAAAACACCTTAAGAATTGATATTAAAGTGTTATATCACTTTAATTATAGTGCATTTGTATAAGGGGGTCACCCTGAACAGTAATATTGGTGTTAAAACACCTTAAGAATTGATATTAAAGTGTTGTATCACTGTAATTATAGTGTATTTGTATAAGGGGATCACCATTAACAGTAATATTGGTGTTAAAACACCTTAAGAATTGATATTAAAGTGTTGTATCACTGTAATTATAGTGTATTTGTATAAGGGGATCACCCTTAACAGTAATATTGGTGTTAAAACACCTTGAGAATTGATATTAAAGTGTTATATCACTTTAATTATAGTGCATTTGTATAAGGGGGTCACCCTGAACAGTAATATTGGTGTTAAAACACCTTAAGAATTGATATTAAAGTGTTGTATCACTGTAATTATAGTGTATTTGTATAAGGGGGTCACCCTTAACAGTAATATTGGTGTTAAAACACCTTAAGAATTGATATTAAAGACACTCAATATAATGAAGTGGCAGATAATAAAATGGTGGGGGTCACCCACAAAGCCTTCCTTTATTTAGTAACAACAATGATAATACAGCAGGTGTTGGAAAAAATCCTGAGAAGGAAATAAAAGGGGGGAAAAAATCACTAAAACAAATTCAGGTATTCGCACTTTAAGGTGCTATAAACAGAAGAGGAAAATGGTACTTACCAGATCCGAAGTCAGGCGAGTTGATCACTGCTCTGGTGACTGGAATGCGAATAAAATGGCCGCCGCCAGCAAAAGGGCGGGAAACAATGCACTTGCTAAGTGCTGATGCGAACGGGCGGGGTAACGCGAGGGCGCGAAACTGAGAATAGTAAAAGCAGTAATGAGTCGCAGGAGGAAAAACCTCCTACGATTTAAAGGGGAAACCTAAATAAAGTTTAATAGGAAATTGACAAAGTAGTCCAAGATTGAATAGAATGAAATTAAAATAAATAGAGCATAAATGTTTCCACAGAAAGTGTTGTTAAAGTGATAAGTGAATAAAGTGTTAAAGGTATATGACTATTGTAATAAATTTTTTAATTGAAATAGTGTATTAAAGGTTAAATGATACAGCAATATAATTGGAGTAGACTCACCTGGGAGGCAAGCAGCAAAGAAAGAGGATATGGGAGGAGTTTGATGACATCATATAATACTGTTATACTATCTGATTGGTTGAACTTTTTACATTACTGTTAACTGTTCCTTTGCTGCTGGGAGGTTCAGTAAAGAAAGATATAGCAAATATGAAGCCTCCTGTCTTGCCATAAAATTGTAAGGTGACTGTCCCTTTAGTGCCTGTAAAAGTCCCATCTTGTCCGTGATTGATTGGCATCGCAGGATGATGTCTCGGGGTGCTGGGGCCTGAGGAGACTAGGCGATCTTGTACACCCCGTCGAATGTAAAGTATTTGGCTTGTTTTGCCGGCACTAGGGAAGCCGCCAGTCTCCGTATAAAGTGTGGTAGCTCTTCTAGTGGGATTGTTTCCAGGACCCCCCCTATCTTTATATTCTTCCTTCACCCCCTGTAATCTAAGATATTCACTTGCCTGCTTGTTTCTGCCTGTGATACCTGTAATTGCTGTACTTGTTCTCCCAGCACTTTGAGACCTTGTTTGAGGTCGAGCACCTCCTCCTCTGTGGCTTGGGTGCATGCAGTGACGGCCTGTACCTCTGTGGTGAGCACCGCCAGGTCTGCCTCCCACATTCTCTGGAGGTTATGCTGGAGGCTGGTGAGCATGTCTTGTATCTCCTGTTTAGTTGCAGGAGCTGTTTCATGTTCTTGCGAGGTGCTCCCGTAGGCTGGTGCTGGGTTCTGAGGGGAGGCCCCGCTGCCAGACCATGAGGGTGATGCTGGCGTTTGAGGCTGCAGCATTAGGCTGATGTCACGCTGTGTCTTGGCATCGGTCGCCGGCTGCTTTTGGGATTTCCTCCCCATGTCTCCCGCCTGTTTGGTGGGTAGCAGTGTGGACAGGTCGAAATCACTCCACGTCGGGTAGCCGCCTTGGTACGCGAGGGCCTGGTCTCTCACGCGGTAGGCCTTTGGCCCGCGGCTGTGTTTTTTTTGCCCGGGGTGAGGAAAAAAGGCATCGGCTGCTGCAGTGTAGCGTTCTGCAAGCGGATCTGCCCCCGGTGTCTGTTTTGGTGGTATGATGCTGTCGCTATCCTCTAATTAGAGAGATAAACCGCCGGAGCGATGTGGAAGTGCGACTACTCCGTTGCGCTGCTAGGCTCCGCCCCCCATATATTTTATTTTTATTGATAAGATAGGTGATACAAGATAATTTACATGCATGATTATGACATACATTAAAATTGCATTATATTATAACAGTGTTGTTTACAAGGTAACTTTTGTTACGATAGTGTGTGTGTGTGTGTGTGTATGTATGTATGTAAGGGTGTGTGTGTGTGTGTGTGTGTGTGTGTGTATATATATATATATATATATATATAATATACAGTCATAGCAATAGTAGGTTTAATATGCATAATGCTTTTTTTTTTTTAAAGTGAGAATGGTATGCCAATAAATTATCTGAGTTTACAATTCACTGAATGAAAAATAAGGTCAAATAAATAAATGTAAAGAAATTTAGATAAGAGCTTTTGTTATATAGGTATATGAAATCATGTTAAACAAGTTTACGTAACTAATCTAATATTTATGTATTTGTAGTATGTATATTCACTATTTATTATATAAGTCTGTTGTTTTTTTTTAACTTGGATGAGATTACGATATCTGTTATTTGATGTATATATTGTATTTATTTTTGTTGCACTAAAGGACATAAAAGGATGGATCTAAGGTGTAGATAAACTTTCTTAATTTTTACATCACAATAAAAAAATTTTTTTTACAGATTATATATTTTTTAGTGATCTATGAACATTGATCTATACTGTACTTCTGTTTTGTCTCAGATAAATACTAGTAATGTAGGCAATGTAAGTCAACTCAGTGTTAGGATTCAAACGGTTAACGTCACAGGAGCTGTCCTTTGAACACTAATCACATTAGGAACTCCCTATAATGTAACTCATAAGAGATGGATGTCTTATCGATTCCTCGGCTGCATCCGGCTGCATCCTCACTTCATCCATTTACTTCTAATGAAATCTATCTCCTCTTTATCAGCCTCATACACTGCCGTCCGCTGCAGGCTTGAAGAGCATTTCTTCTTACCTCTTAATGACCAGGATTAGTTTTATAATACTCCATACTCCTCGTCTCCTATCACCCTCTTCAACTTGTAATATCAATTTGTCTTCTCTTATACTTAGTCCATGTCTAATGTCCTCCTTGTATCAACAGCCAGGTCAGGTGTTAAAACACATTGGGGATAAATCTAACACTTGAGATATTTTTATAACATTTTTTGTAACCTCTTTTTTTGTTTGTTTGTTTTATTAATGCCTATAGGATTGAAAAGATCATAAATTAAATTGCGTACAGCAAAAACATTCAGTTTATATAGGGGTTTATTAAACAAGATTTGATTAATGCTGTAGGTTATAGGAGGAGATTTATCAAAGCATAACAGGTGCTATTTTGGGTGCAAAGTGCTAAATGTTCAGCTATTGGTTTCCATGGTAATCACTACTTATTTAGCTCTTTGCTCTGGCAAATCTTGCGCATTGTGTTTAGCCTATGGAATTGTCCTTGACATTTCATAAATTAAAGAACCACTATAGTGCCAGGAAAACAAACTCGTTTTCCGGGCACTATATGGTCCTTAGGTCCCCCCCAACCCTCGGGGCCCCCCTCCCGCTGGGCTGAAGGGGCTAAAAGCTCAAAATATTCTCTCACACGGCTGAAAGTTGCTGGAGAAAGTCTCACATCATGTCAGACCTTTCTTGCTAGAAAAAAATAAATCCAATTTTTGCAAATAAAACCTTTTTTGCAATATTAGTTGTATTCAAATGTAATGATTAGTATAGTCTACCTTAAAAATAGAAGATGAGTTCTTCTATTGATACCGGAGAAACTGACGGAAGCCAAGCACAGAGAGATGGACACAGGTTTCTTCAGGAAGGAAGAGATTCTTTATTGGATCACCGATCGGGACTCAGAGGGACTAATGTCACCAAAATACAGCAAGTTCTGAGCCCCGGACAATAGTGCAGGCTCCTTATATAGGCACATAACTCCTCCCATATTAAGCTCCACCCGCACATTCTCTTGACCAATCAATACAAATAAGAATTAACTTCCTGTTTGACCGCATGGCTTGTCCAGCACAATGGAGGAGGGGAATACTACATCCTGTATTCTTGCACATGCTCCGTACACTACTGATCGTATCTTGCCTCGTGCAACCAACTGATCGATACGTCAGCATATGCACGTACACATGCCACGTGGTAATCTCGGCCTACTAAATTTATTTTTACCGAGATTCCACCACATTCCCCCCTTTGATGCCTCTTGATATTTCACAATTACTTGAGGCATCACTTAACCTTAGTTTGCATACACCGCAAGTTACCTTGAACCAGACCAGACTTATCTTATGATGTGAATCTTCAACACTCATCTTCCTGCATTGGTTCTCCCTGATCTAGAGCCTTATATTTATAAATTGCCATTATCTGTGCAGCAGCCTTCCTCTCTGCTATATTTTCTATCAAGCTTTGCACAGACCTAACTACTAAGGGTATAAGACACGGCAGGAGTAGACACAACATTAAAATCAGTAGGACTCCACCTACCACTGCCTTAAGCCCTCCAAACCACTCATACCAGCTACCAAACCAACTGCTTGGATTATACCCTTTCCATACCTGAGTAGGCACATGCGCTAGTTTAACCATATGGCTAGTAAGCTCAGCTATTGCTTGCCCTTCGTCATCTATTTGAAGACCGCAATTGCTCAGGTTAAACTTCCCACATACACCTCCCTCTACTGCCAAAAGGTAATCCAAGGCTAATCTATTTTGGTATACTGCTGTCCTCATCCTGGTATTGTGCTTCGCTAGAAGATTGAGCGCTTGTGATGTCTCGTTAGTAATGATCTCAACCACCGCCTGTAATCTTATAATACGGTTGAGCATATAAATAGGGGTTCTATAACCAAAGGTACCATCTTCTGCCCACGTGGCTGGCCCATAATAATCTATAATACGCTGGGGAGGCCATTCATTATCTTCCCAGGTGCCTATCTCTATGGGTCCCCTTTTCTTCCTATGATTCACATCATACACTTTAACACCTAAAGTCTCACCTGTTTCAATAGGTAACAAGAAGAAGGATGGTTTGAGCATACCCAACACACATGCCCCTTCCCAGTCCTGTGGCAACTCCGAATAGGCTTTCTTACCACAGATCCAGTACAAATTTGCTGGGGCTCTCCAACTAGATGTGATGGATAGATCAAACCACACATCCTTTAAATTGGCGTATCTAGCAAACGGGTTAGATGGTTCTGAGACATTTGAAGCCGACCACCAAGTTGTATTCTTTGTATCATCATCATAAGCTTTTTGCCCTAGACAAGTTAATTCTCCTACAGAAGTATTATACAATATTCCTTTCCTTGCTATGCAAACATAACCTATGATGGAGGTCTTTAATCTCCACTCAGATTTACCTCTAACACTCATATGATAATCGGCTTGTGTAGATATTAATTGGTCAACTGCCTCAGAACCGGACATTACCTCCTTTGCTTCCCAAGGCCATTGGTCTCCCATGTTAGTACCTCCACACACATAGCAGTTGGTAACATTAAGACTACCGGCAATACTTTCAGCTAAATCAATAAACAGGTTTTTAGCATTATGAGGGATCTTATTATCTATGCTCATCTCTTCATAGAAGGAATGATATACTTGATGAGTTTGGGAGGTTACCGTATCAGTCTCTATCCCTATAAACAATATTGTCCCAGGATCTAAACCCGTCCCATATATTTGAAACCCAAATAAATTACCATATTTATCTAAGAACTTGTCGGGGTTATTTATAAGTATATGGACTGGATTGCATTCCATAGACTTACAATATGGGCTGGTAGGCAACTTAGTCACAATCATGTCCTTGTCTACTGTCTGTCCCCAAGTTGCCCACCCCACACAAGACCAATATGGGCAAAAGTTATAATCTCTATTTGGGCATCTAGGACTCACATATTTATTTTTACTACTGGGACAAATATATTTATCGTTAGACCCATACGTCCTCTCCCATCTAAGATCCCCACATACATTCCACGGCTTTCTACCACTTGATATCGCCTTACACGCATCAAATAGCAGAACACCCGAAGAATGTACGGATTCTAACACCGTCTTATTAATTAGGGTCCCCTGAGGATCTCCATTCCTGAGAGTCAACCAAATTGTACGAGGTTGATACTCCGGACTGAAGCACTTAGGTTCTCCTACTCCTAAATGGCACACACTATATTCTATATTTAGGTATCTACATCTTGATACATCTCCTTTACACTCGTATTGTGAATGCCAAATTAGGGTTTGGGAAATATGGTTACCTGTTCTTGTAGTCTTAATGCATACCTCACAGCTAGGAGTGTCGGTACCTCTACCTTCCTGAATATAAAAATACACATAAATAAACATTATTATAAGCACTTCTTTCGTCGTCATCCTCAGTCTTCGTCCGTGCGAAGGCACCTCAGCTTCCAGGATGTAAGGGCTGCAGGGAATGGAGTTCTGCTCGTCTTCACAGGGGTCCCTTCGAGACTTTCCTGGTTTTTAAATCACACGTTGGTGAGCGGACAGGCTTTATTATGGGCGTCTAAACTCTCACTTTACCAAATCTCTGAAACAATAAAATTTGTAATCCACAAGGTTCCTCGTTACTCCGACTGAGTCGTGCGCTTTAACCGGATCTTGCAGGGATTCTCTGGATCTGCTGTAACTTGCCAAGAATCGACTGCTGCTGGTTTAACCCTGGAGTGATGTATCCACGGAGTCACTTCGGCTACTTTTATCGCTGTAGGGGTAGACAAAAGAACAACATAAGGACCTCTCCACTTGGGCCCTAACGGTACATTATTCCACTCTTTAGTCCACACTTGATCTCCTGGGTGGTAACTATGAACTGGGGGATAAATATTCACAGGTAATCTATCTTGTACCCATTTCTGTACCTCCTCCATAGTCTTACCCAACTCTACAACCTGCTGCCTGGTAATTCCTTCTCCCAACTGACTCAAATCCCCCCTTAAGTTACCAAGTACGGGAGGTGGTCGCCCATACATGATTTCAAAAGGAGAGAGGCCCATCCTTCTGGTAGGTGTACTGCGGATTCGCAATAGAGCTATGGGTAAGAGAACGTTCCACTTAAGTTGGGTTTCCTGACACATTTTAGCCAACTGATTCTTAATAGTTCTATTCATTCTCTCTACCTTACCAGAACTCTGGGGTCTATATGCCGTATGAAGCCTCCACTTTATACCAAGCATATGAGTCAGTTGTTGTAGGCACTGATGAACAAAAGCTGGACCATTGTCCGATCCTATAGAGCAGGGTAGTCCATATCGGGGTATTATTTCTCGTAGCAGGAATCTCACAACTTCTCCTGCTTTCTCTGTACGAGTAGGACATGCTTCTACCCAGCCTGAATAGGTACACACAATTACCAGCAGGTAACGATTTAGGCATCACTGTATGCAGGTCCACCCGATTTAGGCATCACTGTATAGTCAATTTGTAAATCGGACATGGGGAGTCCCCCCATAAACTGGACTCCTGGTGGCTTTACTGGTCCTTGCCTTGCATTATTCTTAGCACACGTTACACATCTTCGTACAATGGCCTGAGTCAAGTTGGACAATCTTGGTATGTAGAAATGTTTTCTGAGAGATTCTTCTGTGCTGTCTCTCCCAGAATGTGTCCCGTTGTGATAGTTTTGGACAATTTCTACCGCTAGTGATGCTGGAATGACTATTCTTCCATCTTCCAACTGATACCATTTGTTCTCCAAATACTTTCCAGGTTCAGTCTTTAACCACTCCTCTTCTTGAGCTGTATAAACTGGAGTCCATTGAGACAGTGGAGTTGGTATAAGAGCAGTTATATGCCCCACATACTCCTGTCTTCCCGATTCAGCGGCACGCTTAGCTGCACTATCTGCCATCCGATTTCCTTTGGTCACATCACCATCTCCTCTCAGATGCGCTCGACAATGAATAATACCGACTTCTTTCGGCTCCCACACTGCTTCCAATAGTTGTAGGATTTCAGCTGCATACTTGATTTCTTTGCCTTCTGAATTCAATAGTCCTCTTTCTTTATACAAAGCTCCGTGGGCATGAGTGGTTAAAAACGCATACTTGGAGTCCGTATAGATGTTCACTCTTAAACCTTCAGCCAATTGTAACGCTCGTGTCAGTGCTATCAATTCTGCCTTTTGTGCTGATGTTCCTTTCGCCAGTGGCCGAGCTTCTATCACCTTGTCTATCGTTGTTACTGCATATCCTGCATAGCGGATCCCTTCTTTCACATAACTACTGCCGTCGGTGTAATATTGAACATCGGGGTTCTGGATGGGAAAATCACGAAGATCTGGTCTACTTGAAAATACTTCATCCATTACTTCCAAACAATCATGTTGACTTTCAGTAGGTTGTGGCAAAAGGGTAGCTGGATTTAAGGTATTTACAGTCTCTAAATGCACTCTTGGGTTTTCACACAACATTGCTTGATACTTGGTCATACGGCTATTACTAAACCAATGATTTCCTTTGTAATCCAACAACGTCTGTACTGCATGTGGGACTCGTACATAAAGTTCTTGACCCAGAGTGAGTTTATCGGCTTCAGCTACTAGCAGGGCGGCTGCAGCTACGGCTCTTAGACAAGGTGGAAGTCCGCTGGCCACTGCATCCAGTTGCTTAGACATGTAGGCAACAGGTCTTTGCCATGATCCCAAGTACTGTGTCAATACTCCCACAGCCATTCTTCTTTGCTCATGTACATACAGGTAGAATGGTCGTGTGTGATCAGGTAGACCTAATGCTGGGGCACTCATCAAAGCCTTCTTCACATCTTCAAATGCCGTTTGCTGTTCTTGAGTCCATAAGAAGGGGTCGTGCTCTGTACCTTTGATAGCTGCATACAGAGGTTTTGCCAGTATCGCGTAGCTGGGAATCCATATCCTACAGAAGCCTGCTGCCCCCAAGAATTCTCGCACTTGTCTTCTATTCTTGGGTATCGGTATTTGGCACACAGCTTCTTTTCTCTCTGGCCCCATAATTCTTTGACCTTCAGAGATATGGAATCCCAGATATTTGACAGTTGGCAAACACAACTGAGCCTTCTTTCTAGACACCTTGTATCCTGCCTTCCAGAGAATGTGTAGTAGATCGTGCGTTGCTTGCTGACATATTTCCTTTGTAACTGCTGCTATCAACAAGTCATCTACATATTGTAACAATACACACTCTCCTGGGATGGACTCGAAATCCAATAAATCTTGACTTAGAGCTGAACCAAATAGGGTAGGTGAATTTTTAAACCCTTGGGGCAGTCTTGTCCAAGTCATTTGGCGTTTTGAGCCCGTTACAGCGTTTTCCCATTGGAAAGCGAAGATACATTGACTTTCTGCGGCAATTCGGAGGCAAAAGAAGGCATCTTTGAGGTCTAAGACTGTAAAATAAGTAGCCCCGCCCGGAATTAAAGCAAGCAGGTTATATGGATTGGGTACAACTGGATGTATACTAACAACCGCATCATTGACTGCTCTCAAGTCCTGCACAGGTCGATACTCATCTGTACCGGGCTTTTGAACAGGCAGCAATGGGGTGTTCCAGGGGGAAGTACAGAATTTTAGGATACCATACCGTATGAACTTATCCAGATAAGATTGAATGTTCTTCTTAGCCTTCTGCGGAATGTGATATTGTCGTAGGCTCACTGGATAAACCCCAAGTTTTAGTTCGATTTTAATAGGTGGAATATTGCGGGCCATTCCTGGTGGGTTGTTCTCTGCCCAAACTCCTGGTATGTTGAATAAGGATTCATCACTCCTAGGGTTTTTGCTAGTCAACGCTTTATAAAGTCGCCACTCTTCTTCCTTTGGTACGCATAATGTCATAATACCTGAAGGTCCATTAAACTTTAAGGATGTTGTTCCATTTGGTAGGAACGTAATCTGCGCTTGTAACTTAGATAGCATATCACGTCCCAGCAATTGGACTGGACATTCAGGCATATAAAGGAATTGATGTTTTACTACGTGGCCTCCCAATGTACAGAGTCAACTTTTAAGAACCGGTTTTTCAGCACTTCTTCCAGTTGCTCCTATTACAGTAATAGTTCTTCCAGATGGAGGAGCAACTAGATTAGTCACCACCGAATGTTCAGCACCAGTGTCGATCATGAACGCACTCCTTTTTCCCCCTATTGATACATCGACCATAGGCTCCGCTCAACCAAGGGGGATGGAGCCCGGTCGGTATCAATAGTCCTCCATGACCGTGTCAGCCAATCCTACAAAGTCCCTACCTTCTCTATCGCGGGACCTTTGCGCTGCTGGAAAATACCTATCTTCCCTAACACTTCCTCTGTTCCCATTACTCCCTCTATTACCATTATTCCCTCCGGGGCCTCCTCTACCTCTCGCTCTGCCTCTAAAGTTTCCGTAACCTGCCCTGGGTTGGTCTCTCTCGTACTGCTCTCTTTGTGGACACTCGTTCCTCCAATGCCCTTCTTCCTTGCAATACGCGCACTGATTCCTACTCAAAGGCTCCCTATTCCATCTACTATCGCCTCTATCTGGGCCCCGTCTCTCTACGCCTGCGATCGCTACCGCTAGCATATCAGCCTTTTTACGCATCTTGCGCTCTTCCTCTTTCTTACTTTCTGTTTCCCTATTCATATACACTTTATTCGCTACCTCCATTAGTTGGGTGATAGACATTCCTGCAAACCCTTCTAACTTCTGTAGCTTGCGTTTAATATCTCCGTAAGCTTGGCTGACAAAGGCGGAGTTCACCATTCGGGAATTATCTGCGTCTTCCAGATTAAAGGGGGTATACAAGCGGTATGCCTCCAATAATCGGTCATAAAAGACACTGGGCGCTTCATCACTTTTC
This sequence comes from Pelobates fuscus, assembly GCF_036172605.1. NCBI lineage: Eukaryota > Metazoa > Chordata > Amphibia > Anura > Pelobatidae > Pelobates > Pelobates fuscus. The sequence goes on along the minus strand of NC_086329.1, from coordinate 34,656,517 downwards.
TGAATCACCTCAACTGTCTTCGACATATTAATGGCTTTCTTCCCTCCGGCTTTCATGCCAGCAATTATAGCGTCTCTATAGGCTCTGAGTTGAACCATATCTGCGCCATTTACATTCCAGTCGGGATCGGTGTTAGGATAATGTGTTGCGGCCCATGCTGCCGGATTGGCTTGATTCAAGGCACGGGCTCTATCCTCTAGCGCTTTAATGGCCGCTTGATTAATCCTTGTCCTTTCCTCATTATTAAACAAAGTCATTAATAACTGCTGGCAATCAGCTAATGTCGGGTTATGTGTCTGAACTATTGAGGTGAACAGATCGGTCATAGCTTGTGGTTTCTCAGTATACGAGGAGTTGTGGGTCTTCCAATTCAAGAGATCGGTAGTCGTGAACGGGACATATACGAAGACTGGGTCAGCATGTGCCATTTGACCTGCGGCATCGATATAGGCTGACCCGGGATTCAGACGAAGAGGCATCTGGTAATGTTTTAATTGTTGGGTACCGGTCAGTTGTCGGGTTAGTATAGGGCTACGTGAAGGGGCGTCAGTTAGAGGTTCTGGTCGGGGGGTAATAAAGCATGAGGATGTGGGAGCTTGGTTTTGGGAAAAATTAGTAAATAGAACACTTCGAGCCGAGCTAGAAGAAGCTTGACCGGAAGTCTGAAGTGGCGCCAAATCAGGATATTCAGATCTAATGGGGGTTGGTTCTGGTTCCGGAAGGGGAGATTTAGTACGAGAGGGGGTGGATTCTGTACTGGAGGAGGAAGCGGAAGTGGATGGGGGCAATGGGGGAAGGGGTGCAGGACTTCCTGCATTCGCGTCACTTCCTCTTAAAGGAAAGTAAGGGGGCGGCAAAGGGATCTCGGACTCAGGGGGCGTGTCCAAAATGGGCCTAACACCAGTCCTAGTGGACAAACAAGTCCTAGCCACCATGAGGCGACATTGCTCCTCGTGGCATGTCTGAATCCATTTTGGTGAGTCATTTACGGCCTGTCTCCAACAATCAATATAAGGAAACTGCCCGTAAAGTTCAGGCCTACCCGACACAGCCACGTGTACGCGCTGTATCAGAGTTGGATCCAAACTGCCACGTGGCGGCCATGCCGCAACCAAAGTAGGCCACTCCCTAGTACACAAAGTGACCAAACGTACAGGAGACATTTTAACCCCAAAATCACATGTTTTGAATCCCTTTTTAAAATGCTTCACCATACAACCTAAGGGATCCGGAATCGTTGACTCCGACGCGCCCATACTTATCAATGGAACGTCGTTGACAACGAATACTATGCACATGTACTTTTCAACAGTCACACCCGTTTCCTCTGGCAACAGCACCACGTGGTACGGTTACCAAGTGAAACGTACACAATAAACACTCAGGGAATTCCCGTACACGCACAGCTGTTACACCAGTCACTAAATAATCAATATTATGCCCTTTGGCGAAACTATACAGTCACCCACGCTATAATTCTCTATATATGAATTACCCGTCTATAACACACCCCAGTAACATCGTCTTTTACAAATAGCGGTTACAGTACGGTTAGCATAGGTCAAAGCACAATTTAAGGTCACAATACAATTATTAGTGGTTATGGTGTTAAACATGCAATAGACGACAATGATTAGTACTTATATACAGTGTCCGTAAATATACAGGGTTATGGTACCGTGCACTATGATACAGCAACACACTATTAACACTCTCGCTAGACGGCTGAGCTCGCGCAATCTAACAAGATATACACTTTACTAAACAATCTTTAACACATTTACAATTCCCAACTAAACTATTGGCCAGTACCTTGAATGGACTACCTAAAACTATGTACACCCGTTTTGGTTAGCCACACTGCCCAAGCACCACATATAGCGAGCTAGAGGACCGAATTTACACAGGCGCCTCTTAGTCGATTACTATCAAAAATCTAGTGGGTTCCAAATTTACACGCCTTCCCACTTAGCCAAGATAGGTTGAGAGCTAGCGAACCGAATTTACACAGGCGCCGCTTAGTCTCCCGGTCCCTCCGACCTAGCGAACGTAATATACACCCTAGAACGCTAGTCTAGACAAGACACCGGTGTCCGGCTATGGCTATTTACACAGGACCCCGCCTGACTAACCAAATCAAACGGTCTGACTAAAGAGCGTTCGATTGAGCGGTGCGCCTTCGCTCCTTCCCTCCGACAGAGGGGGCAGATTCCATACACAAATAACCCCTTATGGGCCTACCGCACAATCGGTATACCCCTAGTGGGTCTGCCGTCTAAAACAGCAGTTGTCTTACCTCCTCGTTCCTGAACCTGAGTTCACACTCATCGACGGGGACACCCCAGCACTTCTTACGTAGAGGCCGATGATCTCCTGGACAACAGACCAGTGGCGCCGAGACGAAGGGAGGTCCACGCAGAAGTTCAGGGGTGCAGCCGTAGAGAACGTGGGCAAAGATAGACCATCTCACGCCTCTGCCTCTCAGCTACCGTTGAACGATGAGCTTCCCGGCCAACGCACCAAATGATACCGGAGAAACTGACGGAAGCCAAGCACAGAGAGATGGACACAGGTTTCTTCAGGAAGGAAGAGATTCTTTATTGGATCACCGATCGGGACTCAGAGGGACTAATGTCACCAAAATACAGCAAGTTCTGAGCCCCGGACAATAGTGCAGGCTCCTTATATAGGCACATAACTCCTCCCATATTAAGCTCCACCCGCACATTCTCTTGACCAATCAATACAAATAAGAATTAACTTCCTGTTTGACCGCATGGCTTGTCCAGCACAATGGAGGAGGGGAATACTACATCCTGTATTCTTGCACATGCTCCGTACACTACTGATCGTATCTTGCCTCGTGCAACCAACTGATCGATACGTCAGCATATGCACGTACACATGCCACGTGGTAATCTCGGCCTACTAAATTTATTTTTACCGAGATTCCACCACAATATGTCTATACAATTCATTAAATTCATGTGTTTTATACCAGAATTAATACAAACTAAAAAATAAAGACAGCCCGGTGAATGATCTAACTTTCATTAAACGTATTGCTATTGTTTTCATAATCTATAACGGTGTGTGCTTCCTGCACAGTAATGGGAGTCCTCTCATAATTTTCCAAATCAGTGACATTTCCTGAACGTAAATTGCAATGAGTGTTGCTGACTGAAAATTTTTATTGGGTGTGTTTTAAACCAGTTACTGTACTGAGTGTTCTTTGATCCAAGTCTAACATAATTCTATGATCTAGGCTTTTGCTGGTAATATCCATTTACAAACATTGTGTTTTGCAATTAGCCGTTCAGCTCAGCCACAACGTAGACTCTCATGGGAAGAATTATCTCCAAACACCAATGGACCCAGAAAAGATTTGCATTAATTTAATGGGATATTCCGGTCTGTTGTTTATTTTTTAACTGTAAATCATGCATATTAAATACAGTGGCTAGACAGGACTTGTGCTCACATTCAAGTAGGTATTTATTCAATTTAGACACTGTGGTGGTAAACTTATCAGCAAATGTGTAAATTAAAGGATATACTTTTCTGAAGATTGTCTTCCTCCTCCATCTGTCATGCTTACGTGTTTAGTGGACTCCTCCTTACCGATCTGGAATGACTTCAAACGATGCACGTTGGCTGTGCTTCTCTATTTAGGAGCGATCGTGCTTGAATGGCACATCTTTGAGCATCTATTCTGCTGTTATGATGTTCTGCATGACGCAAACTCTGGTCTTCTGGTGCTCCCCTATAATATGGTCCAATTAAAATAAAGCATATACCACTTAAATCCCGCCACATCATTCCAGAAGATCCGCGCTCACCGTCATCTATCTAATATCCACAAGGTATATTGTAAATAGTGCATCTTTATATTTTATTTAAAAAAGTATAACATGACATCAAAATAGCAGGCAAACCTCATATGAAACCTCTTGTGACTATCTAATAGTTTTTTATTTATTTATTTTTTTCTCTCTCATTATTATAATTATAAAACTTAGAGGTATTATTAGTGTACAGTTGTTTTGGTGCAACCTGTCTTTTTTACTAATACAAAAAGAGAAGTCCTGCGCTTAAGCAGCAAGGACTACAACACACATCAGCCCCAATATATAGTAAAAACCAAAGAAAAGAAAATGTTACTTGCGCTTTCTCCTTAATCCCTATGTATATTTAGACAAATGGAGGTCATTTAGTTGCTCCAATGGCCATTGGAGGGATGCCCGCCTGCCAACGTCAAGGCAGACCCCCCTAAGCGGGTCCTAACACTGACCCTTCAGCCTGCTTCCTTGAGCTTCTGGCAAAGATATCTCTAATGAGACAGAAAGGGGTATTTTTTATATACACCCCTTTACTTATTAACCCTTAATAGGGAACACATGGGATGGGCAGCAGCATTGTAACCAGGCTGTGTGATACAAAGTAAATACAAAGACAAAAAGAGAAGTCCTGCGCTTAAGCAGCAAGGACTACAACACACATCAGCCCCAATATATAGTAAAAACCAAAGAAAAGAAAATGTTACTTGCGCTTTCTCCTTAATCCCTATGTATATTTAGACAAATGGAGGTCATTTAGTTGCTCCAATGGCCATTGGAGGGATGCCCGCCTGCCAACGTCAAGGCAGACCCCCCTAAGCGGGTCCTAACACTGACCCTTCAGCCTGCTTCCTTGAGCTTCTGGCAAAGATATCTCTAATGAGACAGAAAGGGGTATTTTTTATATACACCCCTTTACTTATTAACCCTTAATAGGGAACACATGGGATGGGCAGCAGCATTGTAACCAGGCTGTGTGATACAAAGTAAATACAAATACAAAAAGAGAAGTCCTGCGCTTAAGCAGCAAGGACTACAACACACATCAGCCCCAATATATAGTAAAAACCAAAGAAAAGAAAATGTTACTTGCGCTTTCTCCTTAATCCCTATGTATATTTAGACAAATGGAGGTCATTTAGTTGCTCCAATGGCCATTGGAGGGATGCCCGCCTGCCAACGTCAAGGCAGGGCCTCTGGATACACAGCTCTGTGGCTGGGGGAGAGGACCGACCATCCTTACCCCTTGTGCTGCAAGTGCAGAGACTACGGTCCCATCTGCATCGTTGGGGGGTGTAACATCTCCCCTTGGTGGGTTAGGCTGCCGCTGAAGAGAGGGTGCAACAAGTTCTTCTCTCTGCACTGTAAGCTGCCGCTGGGGAGAGGGGGTAACAGGCTCCTCTCCCTGACGCTCTCTCTGCTGGAGGGGAAAACCGACTGCCTCCCCTTCCAATACCTTGGCTTGCTGTTGGGACACAGGACAGACTGTCCCTATCCCCGGTGGTGCAGATGCAGAGACTACGGTCCCATCTACACCGTTGTGGGGCTTAACATCTCCCCTTGGTGGGCTAGGCTGCCGCTGGGAAGCAGGACCGACTGTCCGTACTCCTTGTAGCTTGGGCGCAGAGACCCTGGTTCCATCTGCGCCAGTGGGGAACTTAGTGTCTCCCCTTGGTGGGCTAAGCTGCCGCTGGGGAGAGGGGGTAACAAACTCCTCTCCCTTACACACTTTCAGCTGCTGGGGAGCAGGGCTGACCCTCTGTACTCCCTGTAGGCAGGGAGCAGAGACCACGGTCCCATCTGCGCTGGTGAGGGGCTTACTGTCTCCCCTTGGTAAGCTGGGCTGCCGCTGGGGAGGGGGAACGAGACTCTCCCCTCCCGGTAAAATATTCTTCCGCTGGGGAGGAAGGATGGCACCTTTAGCTCCCTGTAACGCACACTGCCGCTGGGGATCTGGGCCGACTGCCCAGCATCTCTACCTGCCTGTTGTGGTTCTTCACAGGACCAGTCTATGAGGACCCCCACTTCGGGTTCCTCCCGCCGCCTCAGGGAAAGATGGCTAACCTCCTCGGATGAAGCCTCTACTCGGCTGCTGTAACGCTCCTGCTGCTGAGCATACTTCCTCTCTTTCGCCAGCCGGAATTCTCGGCCCAGCCTTGTGTTTCGCTCGGCTATGACCTGGTTCCAGATCACCCGGCATGTCTCCATGGGTATATCATCCCCATACTCGGCCACTCGTTGCCTCACCTCGGCCAGCCAATCATCTCCAGAGCCAGAACCTTCCATACTTGTCTGCTCCCAGGGGCGCTGCACGAGTTCTAGCGTTGCCCTCAATTTGTAAATCCAAACAGTGTCTCTGAGCTGCTTTACCTCGCACTAGGACGCCATCCCACCGCTTGCCACCAATGTAACGGATCGCCTGGCACCCCGACTTGGTACCTCCGTTAATGGATGCTCCTAGCGCTTCCTGAGGACTCCAAGCACTCTGGCAGACACCACAATCACCGAACCGATGCAGCATATGACTCTTCTCAAGCATAGGAATGCTGTAGACCGTTGAATAGGAACCATACGAATAGGCTTACACTCCTAGCAGTCAACTGGAACAGCATGCAATCAATCCTTCCCCCAATAATGAGACGACACTTCACTTTGAGGGTAAAACAGGAACTCTGGACTGGCACATCCAACCTGGCTTTTATTACAAGAGTACACATACAGGCCACACCTAGGGGGAGGCATAAAATAACCAATGACATAGATGTTACCTCCCACACATCCCCTCCCCTTAGTGTGACACATAATCCCATTATTCATACAGTTTAAAATATACTTTTTACACAATATTTATAACTTCAAAACCATACATCACATTCACACAAAATTACATATCCACAATCAATCCATTCAGGGGAACAACATATTAAAAAATGGCATGGATCAGACCAGGGGTTCAAAAGTTAGTAAAGTATCTTTTAAAACCCCTAGCTTTCCAGCTCAGATGGGTTTTTACAGAGCCTTCTCTGTGCTGGAGAAGTAATTCAATTATCTCCAGCACAGAGACAGACTCCATTGAGCACATGGGAGCACAAAGACAGTAAAACACTTTAAAATACATAAATTCCCCTTTTACACATAACACGCAGACATTTCACCTATCCCCAGATAGCTGGGATCTGCGCGCATAAAACTACCGAATAGCGCGCAGATCCTACTCACACAGTTCACTCGCAACGGAGCCGAAGTCTTTAACTACACGAATGGGCTCCATGGCATAACTATCTGGGTTAACACATTAACATAAGGTCTGGTCCATAGTCCAAAGGCAAAAGGCGGGCAAGCAGCCCCCTCCAAGGACACGTGGCGAGGTCGGTTTCGCCACAGTGCTCCACAATGAAAGTAGCAACTGTGCATTCCACTGCCATATTTCTAAATAACAGAAGTGCTATCTCATCAGTAAAAGATACAAGTACATGCTAGGCGTTGTCATGCAACTAAACACACTGGACCTCCAAGTCTTTAGTCTATATCGCTATTCCAACAGCATAGCAGTAAAGCCCAAGAAGGTCAAATTTATAGTTGGATAAATTGTCATCTATCTATCATGCTAGAACCATTACCAGAACAATATTTAGATGAATTTAAAAATTGTATTCACTTAACCCCTTAAGGACCAAACTTCTGGAATAAAAGGGAATCATGACATGCCACACATGTCATGTGTCCTTAAGGGGTTAAAGTTATACCTAGTCAAAATGATCAAGATACATACACGTTATATGACTGTATTCCTGTTCTGTTGTGTAAGACAAAACAAAGGAGCGAATGTTTCTCAGACAAGGACCACTGGTTGTGACACCAGCTCATTGTCTTAGTGAAGTCTTTAATTGGGTTTAGGGTACATTTTTACTTAGTACTCAGCACTGTTAAAGAAGAGAGCTTTTAAAAGACATGTATGTTAACCATACAAGTGCTGAATACTATATAATGTACTTCATTGAATAATTGTATACTCATCAATCTTACAGAATTGTGCAGACTGATTTTTAAAAAAAAAAAATTTAAGATCCGCTGTGGTGGAATCTCGGTAAAAATAAATTTAGTAGGCCGAGATTACCACGTGGCATGTGTACGTGCATATACTGGTGTATCGGTCGGTTGGTTGCACGTGGCAATGATACAATCAGTAGTGTACGGAGCATGTGCGAGAATACCGGATGTAGTATTCCCCTCCTCCATTGTGCTGGGCAAGCCATGCGGTCAAACAGGAAGTTAGTTCTTATTCGATTGATTGGGTAAGAGAATGTGTGGGTGGAGCTTATTATGGGTGGAGTTACATGCTTATATAAGGAGCCTACACTATTGTCTGGGACTCAGAACTTGTTGTATTTTGGTGACATTAGTCCCTCTGAGTCCCGATCGGTGAACCGAATAAAGAATCTCTTCCTTCCTGAAGAAACCTGTGTCCATCTCTCTGTGCTTGGCTTCCGTCAGTTTCTCCGGTATCACCGCTAATGAAGAAAAAAATACAAAAAGGCATTAATTATCCCATTTAGAATAATATGACTAATATGTAAAATAGAAAATGTATTGCTCTTTATATATTTGCACTGGTAAGCCTAGAGTCTGCACTGTTTGCTGATTGGCTTATATCGATGTGAGACTGGTGGCTGAAGCAAGTCCCTTGTCCGTTTTCCAAAACTCCCAGTTTAATTACCCCCACCAGTGTTGATGTTTTATTGGAGGTATCCAAACTATGAGAGCACCACTTGATTTATGTAACCTTTTTTACACAGTGGTTTATTCAGTTTATTTGGAATTACCCAATGGAATTGGAATTACCCAATGTAACCCTAAAGCCTGTATGATGTAAAAATCCCCTGGATTAAAGTTTGTTGCTAGCGATGTAGCAAACATTATTCTGTCGGAGGGTGGAAAGGCACGACTTATGCAGATGTGTGAGGGGTATGTCGTTATTGGGCATCGCTAGACTATTTGTACAAAAAAAGTTGACCTAAAGTATAAAGTAAGTGAGTTCCAAGTAATCCTCTCTGGGTTTATCCACACACTTTCCACTGGAAACAGAACAGTCAAATTTAGCGTTGATATCCATTTCTTTTTTTCTTTTCTTTTTTCCTGTTATTGTACACGATACAAAATCCACCCACACCTTAGCTCCATGTCTTGCTACACGTTAAAGACGAAAAGGAAGGGGGCAGGGCCTGACAGCCAAGATGGCCAGACGTGTGTCACACTAGCTCTTACAGATCAGACCCAAACTCTTGCTTTTTGAGCTCAAAATCCTGCTTTTTGGACATAAAACTTTGCTCATAGATGCTTGGACCTGGTAGCAAATCGACAAAGCAATTCTGATTACCCAGCTTGTACCTGACACGCATTTGTAGCACGCCTGGCCTCACAGCCTACTGCAGTGGCCATCCTGAAGGCCGAGAGAAGTGGCTGATCTCCTGGCCCAGGAACTATACCACTTCTCAGCTTATGGTGGCCCCAATACTCCCCCCCCCCCCCCCTTTGGGCCGGCGGGAGTTTTCCTGGTCCCCACTGGGGCAGTTTTAACCCCCACTAACCTCGAGCAAAACACTGCGGAGCCGACCGCGTGGTGGAGCCAAGATGGCCGCGCGCATCTGCACGATACAACAAGTCTTGGAGGTCAGGAGTGGAGAGCAGTACGAGGCAAAGTTTGAAGCGCTGTGCTCAAACTTTTGGCAACGCCTGCACAGCAAACCACTACCCTTTGTAGTACCAGCAGTCACTCAGGCGACCCCTTGCACCGGGACAGAGGCAAAATGGATAGTCACCCTCCAGGTACTTCACCAAAGCCCACAGCTACTCCAGCTTCCCGTTACTCTTCTGGGCCGGGGGCCCACCTGGAATGTAAGCCAGGCAGCCGTCCATACACCCTAGGGTGCAACCAAGCTAACGGGACCCTGAAGGCGGATCCATGGACACGTGGCACTAGCCCCTTTTCAAGCCCGGAGCGGCAAAAGTGGAGACAGCAGCTGGAAGGCCTACTCTACTCGCAGAACATACACAGCGCCTTGCCGGAGGGGACGCGATACAGTCCTGAAGAGAACCAGCACTCCCAAGCCTGGACTGTCAGTGGCATAGGGTGATCTGCTCTTAGGATATCCAGAGCAGCACCGTGACAAGCTCCTACCCCCAGTGCTGAGAGAGGTGTCCCGCTTGCGTGCCTTTTGTTTTCCTTTCATTTTAATTGCCTCGTGAAAAGCCTATATAGCTATGCTGAACCTTAAGCAACAACCTATGTGTCTGTAGCTAGTAGTGTTTTGCATGTTTCTAGTTTAGCTTGTTAACCTCATATTACCTAGCCATCCACTCCACCATTATAAGTTTGCAACTAGCCTGTATGAAGAATGGTGGCTGGGTAGACCACACACGATATTTTCTATTACCTATTCCTATTATAAACTTGTGCTTGCCTAATCTACCACTCCAATTGTACTGCAAGATGCTCAGCCTGAGGATTGCAGTTGGAGTACCTCAAGCCTGTCTGTATTACTCCTATGCACAGCAAAAATACAAAATATATATATTTTTTTTTTTAAAGACTAAAAGGAAGACAATGTAGTGTGAAACTTGTAGGTCGCCCATGAAATGCAGCTAGACACAACACTACGAGCAACACAACTGCGTGGTGCTGACAATATAAGAATTGTGTCTGTATGCTCTTACCTAAACAAGATCTATACCTTATGAGGGATAAAAGGATGTACAGACCGGCAGATGGACAACAGATAAGAGCGACAATTCTGCGAATTACTGTTATCAAATAATGGTTTGCTATAAGTTGACAACAGACTTGTAAAACCAATCCTAAAATAGTCAGGGTGGACATAATCTCACTGTTTAGTGAATTAACCCCTGTGATACCCAGCTAAAGCCATGATGGGAGTGGTTAACTCAGCTATATTTCCAAATCTCTGCTACGAAACATACACTTATCAACATTTACGAATGAAACGGTAAAATGGAACATATGTCTGCAAAGGAAGCAGCTGTTCGGCTCACAGCTTGTCAATAAACCTTTCGGGTGGCTCCCAAAAGCTGCCTTTATTAATATTACATTTGTATGTTTCGTGCTTAGTGGAACACTCGGAGGGGAGGGAATAAATCCAATATATCCACCAATAGCATTTTGTTTCTGGTTCTTGGATACATCCTTATCTTTTCTTTCCTCCCATACAGAGAAGCCTCTAAAACTGTATGCCAGGGGGACTAACAGAAAAAAAAAACACTGCAGAACTTTTAAGGATATTTTGTTGCTGCGTGACACAGAGCGTTTCAATCCATTTCCAAAGACCTCTAATTTCTCACAATGTCGGACAGCGAAGGACTAGCTGTGGGTGAGTCCAGACTTTTATTTTTAACTCGGATTGCTATTCACTGACATCTCCCATTTCATATGCTCCAAAAAACACTTGCAGTTAGTGAGGAAGTTACAAGTGCCAAGGCCTATAGTCTATACACTTGTTCCCTCTTTGATCGATTTTGGACCGCTCATCCTTTTTTGTTGCCTGCTGTGGAAACCCAAACATAAGGGAGTATTCACTAAACAGAGAATTGTAGTGAGTGCAAAAACAAATTTACAACTCTAGGCAAAAATAGCCAAGCAGTGACTATAGATAGTTTGGAGATGTTTTCCAAATCAGCTACTTTGGTCTAATTTTAACAATATGGTTGTTCCGTTAACAAAAATTCACAGATTTAGTCTGCTAACTTCAGATCTAACCACTGTGTTCTCTCTAGATATGTCTCTTAGCTCATGAAAACAATTCAGCAGAGAAGCCCCGATGAAAATATTGTATCCTACATGTGACTATTAGCAGAGCATGCAAACATGTCATCCAGAGCTCTAACAGGAAGTGTTTTTAGACATTTCTTTGACATTTGCTCCCCAGAAACAGAGAGTAGATATCTCTTTAGTCTTTCATGAAATAAACAATGTGCCAGGACTGTCCTGATGTAATCCTTAACCTCTTGTCATGAAGGAGTTAACTAGACCATATAGTGAAATTATAGCTGCCCTGCCCACTTAATAGATGTATTCTCATTTAGAGGGGAAGAATGCTCATTTTAATGCACCATACACAGTAGTAGGCTGGATCTGTTTGGTCGTTTCATCACAAACGTCCCATCTGGCCAATGGGCCTTGTTGATGATGTCATACTGATAACTAAGAAGCCATAAGATCTATACATTGTATTGATTTCATGTATTATTTACGTTTAGCTGACATGCAGCTTATAAATATTTGACTAAGGTCAGAGGTTGGGTGGTGGGGCTATTGTATTACCTGTCTTATTTATGCACTGTAATATTATCTTTTAAAAAAAAAAAAGGTTTCTGTTCCAATACCCAAGGTGCGTTATTTGTAATAGTAAATAATTGTATGTATTTTTTTTATTTCCAGAGCAAAGTTATTTGTATACCAGACTACCCATCGTTAATGAACTAAGACTCCCATGAACTTTGGAAAGTCGTTTGCTGTGTTTTTTTGTTGGGGGGGCTTGCGAAGTTCATCGGGGTTGGTTAGCTAACATCTGGTTATATATCATTTGAAAATTAGGATTCTAAAGCAGGGGTCCTCAAACTCCGGCCCCCCAGATGTTGCTGAACTACAACTCCCATGATTCTCTAGCTATCTATGTAATTCAAAGAATCATGGGCGTTGTAGTTCAGCAACATCTGGGGGGCCAGAGTTTGAGGACCACTGTTCTAAAGGGTGGAAAAGCCCAAAGATGAGTTCTTAATTAATACCATAACTACAAATAAATGCAAATCTATTGGAGTACAGTCCTTATGATTCACTACCGCAAAAATTTAAATTGTGTGATGAAGATGGGTTGAGGGGTCTAGTTTCTGATAAGTAATATGTCCCAACTATACCAAATACAGTGTAATTAGACGCTGATTTGCATCAAACATATGTGAATATATAATACTGCCTATTGCATGGCAGTAAATGGTTAACTTTATTATTTATAGAAATACACAAAAATAAGCCCTGCACTTAAACTCCCACTACTCCTGGGCGGCAGCAATGACCATAGTACACATCAGCCAGGAGTAATGGGAGTTTGAGCGCAGGGCTTATTTTTGTGTATTTGTGTTTACCTTGTGTATCACACAGCCATGTTACAGTGCTGCCGGGTTAATGAGTTTTTAGGGGCTTAGAAAAACACCCCTCTCTGTCTCATTAGAGATTTTTTTTTTTGCCTGACGCAAGGTGATTTGTTAGTGTGGGACCCACCTAAGAGGTGTGCTGTGACGTGGCAGGTGGGCTTTCATCAAATGGCAATTGGAGTAACTAACCTTCATTTATATAAATATGCACAGGGATTTGGAATAGTGTGCACGTAACCTTTCTTTGATTATTTATACGTTCAGCTCATTTCCTTAAACTAGGCGGAATTAAATTTCAATAATTCAATGTGTTTAGAACTCCTCTTCAAGCGGCTAGTCATGGTTTATTTACAGAGCTGTAAACTGTGGTGCGTCTGTAAATATGGTCTTCCTGTTAGACTTTTCACAGTCAGAATTACTATTTATTTTTTTATTAAATTGTTGTCACCGCTGCGGCTAGCTCTGGTAGTGATGTAGCCAATCAGCACGGTCCAGCAATGAGTTGTAGAAGTCCATCTACTATGTGAAATTATATAATGGAACACACAGGGGTATATGAGTATTCTGGGATCACATAGACAGAACATCCTACTATGCACGTAGTGATTCATGGGCTCCCTGTTTTAAAGGGACAGTCATATCCCAATTGTTTAAATATTTTGTTGACTTATTCCCTATATTTAACGAATGTATTTGTGAGGTCTGAAAAATACAAATGGAGGAATTAAGGTTTCTTCTTGTCCAGGGCAATGTGTGCCCAAGCTGTGACAGATTTGAAGTGGATTGTGATGCATTTGCTGAGCAGTTAATACATATCTTAAAAAAAAATAGAGCATGACTTGAAAAAGTGAACCCAAGTTAAAGGTGATTTTCAAAGTTTTATTATGGTGTAATATCCTTAGAAGTGACGGTTTGGTTTCCTTTTAAGGACACAAGATCAAGTTCCCTGCTTGAATCATGTTCTTGCTATAAAAACTGTTTTCTTTATAATCCGGTATTACCAGTTTTAAAGAAACACATCTCTTTATTCTCTTACCGTCATTCTAACTCACAATGTATACAATGCTTAGGAAGAATTTACACCTTGCCAGATCAGTAGGCCATTCATCAAACTTTGTGACTGGTGATCCACATATAATGTATGTAGTTATGTACTTATAATGTCTCTGTGAACACAGCAGGCTGCACCTGTTGGCAATGTTTGAGGGACACTAAAATTCTGCAACATCAGTAAGAGAGCAGTATCATTATATCACAGGCAATGTCTAAAATGATAACACTAGGGCTAATTTAGATTTAGGGGTCGTTTATGGTCCAGCCTAGGGAGACTTGGATTTAGTGGGTACTTAGGTTTCAGCAAGGGGACTTAGTGTTAAGGGGGACGTAATGTTAGCAGATATGTGTCGTTAAGATGCTGTATACCTTAACTCCCATGAATCTCCGCAAGCTTCATTAGGAACATTCCAAGTACCATAACCACTGCAGCTAACTGATTTGGTTATGATGCCACTAGTAGCCTGGCACCCCACCCAATGTATGTGTTTAAGCCCTGTCTCTCTCTGCAGCTTGTTACTCTCTTTGCTGATCTGTGCCTGGCAGCTCATTGCCAAAGAGGAGTCCGCTCAGGAGAATTAACAGCTGCTTTTAAGAGGGAATGTCCAGATGTAAAGAGGTAGGGGAGTGCACCTAGTGGCAGGGCCGGACTGGGTATGAAAACCAGCCCTGGAAAAAATTACATACCAGCCCCATAGCATTGCGGAGTCATCAGAATTCAGCTTAACAGCCCATTAAAATGCGGATGGCATATAACGCCGTAACAGCGTTAAAGGGACACTATAGTCACCCAGACCACTTAAGCTCAATGAAGTGGCCTGGGTGCAATGTCCCTCGGTTTTAACCCTTCACATGTAAACATAGCAGTTTCAGAGAAACTGCTATGTTTACATTTGCGGTTAATCCAGCCTCTAGTGGCTGTCTTCCGGACAGACACTAGAGGCGCATCTGCGACGTTGGAGGCACATTTCGCCTCCATCGCGCAGAGTGTCCATAGGAAAGCATTGAGAAATGCTTTCCTATGGACACTTTGAATGCGCGCGCGGCCATGCGCATTCAGCTCCAGTGACTTCGGACGGGGGAGCTGACGTCAGACAGGGAGGAGAGGTCACCAGCGCCGAGGGAGCCTGGTGCTGGATTAAGGTAAGTAACTGAAGGGATTTTAACCCCTTCAGCGCCACGGGAGGGGGACCCTGAGGGTGTGGGCACCCTAAGGGCACTAAAGTGTCAGGAAAACCGCTTTGTTTTTCTGACACTATAGTGATCCTTTAAGAGTTTAAGGGGTTATTTTGGCCTGGGGAAGCCGAATGGTTATACACCTATGCTCTAAACCAGGAGTAGACATCCTTTGCCACTCCAGATGTTGTGGACTACACCTCCCATGATGCTTTGCAAGCCTTATGTCAAAAAACAAAGGGAGTGTCGAAGGTTACCTACCCCTGCACTAAACCAAAAATATATAATACAGTTCCTACCCCATAAATATAATATTTAATGCTATAATATTTAATGCTCTCATCCAACCCCCTTCCCTCCACAGTTCCTAATAAATATATTACAAATATAATTCACCCCTGTAGCCCCCTCTATTTACATTTCCTTCTACACACACACACACACACACACACACACACATATATATATATATATATATATATATACACATATACATATATATATAAAATATTAATTGGGCCACAAATATAAATGTAAAAAAAAATAATCATTGCCTCATCTCAAATTCCCAAGTCAGATCTTTCCCGTCCCCCCCTCCCCCAATACACTGCTGACCCCCCTTAATATACTGCTGTCACCCCCTCCTCTAATATACTGCTGACCCCTCCCTCCCCTAATACACAGTTGACCCCCCTCCCCAATACATTGCTGCCCCCCTTCTTCTCCTCCCCAAATACATCACTGACCCCCCTCCCCAAATACATTACTGACCCCCCCTCCCCAAATACATTACTGACCCCCCTCCCCAATACACATTACTGTCCCCCCTCCCCAATACACATTACTGTCCCCCCTCCCCAATACACATTACTGTCCCCCCCTCCCCAATACACATTACTGTCCCCCCCTCCCCAATACACATTACTGTCCCCCCTCCCCAATACACATTACTGTCCCCCCTCCCCAATACACATTACTGTCCCCCCTCCCCAATACACATTACTGTCCCCCCTCCCCAATACACATTACTGTCCCCCCTCCCCAATACACATTACTGTCCCCCTCCCCAATACACATTACTGTCCCCCCTCCCCAATACACATTACTGTCCCCCCTCCCCAATACACATTACTGTCCCCCCTCCCCAATACACATTACTGACCCCCCTCCCCAAATACACATTACTGTCCCCCCTCCCCAATACACATTACTGTCCCCCCTCCCCAATACACATTACTGTCCCCCCTCCCCAATACACATTGCTGCCCACCCTCCCCAATACACATTACTGCCCACCCTCCCCAATACACATTACTGCCCACCCTCCCCAATACACATTACTGACCTCCCCTCCTCCTCCCCAATATACAATACAATAGGTCCCCCAAGACCCCTTATTCTTACCTTCAACAACAGTTCAGGGAAGAGAGGCTGCGATGCAGTCTCTGTAGAGCCGCCGCCGCGCAGCCGCCGGATGTGACGTCATGTCGTCATTTGACGCTCACATCCGGCGGGTGACAGGAAGTAGCTGTGCCCTCGCAGAGCAAGCAGCAGCGGCCGGCGCAGGTGTGGCTGCGGCCGCACGGCCGCATAAGCAAACAGAAAAAAAAGTGCAGCCACATGTCAAAGCGGCCCCAGGGCTGGCGGCCTACCGGGAAATTTCCCGGTATCCCGGTAGGCCAGTCCGGCCCTGCCTAGTGGCCCCTAAGCAATACGTGAAACCATCAGTACACAGTTTGACTACTTACATGCAGGGAGCCCAGGCATCATGGCACCATAACCACAACAGAACACTGTTGTGGTTATGGTGCTTGCAGTGTTTCTTTAACCCCTTAAGGACACATGACACGTGTGACATGTCATGATTCCCTTTTATTCTAGAAGTTTGGTCCTTAAGGGGTTAAACCTCTCTAATGCCTAACCCTCAACACGCTTACCCCTAAGCCTCCTTAGCTCTAATTCTGAGATTTTTAAACTGGACAATATCCCAAAAAGTTTGGTTTACATCAACTTTATTCCAAAACTTACTGGACTATACACTTTAGGCCAGGGGTGCCCAAAAGGTAGATCCCCATATGTTTTAGAACTACAACTCCCACAATGCTTTATATGCCTTTAGAATGAAAAAGCCTCATGGAAGCTGTAGTTGTAATACATCTAGGGATCTACCTTTTGGACACCCCTGCCTTAGGCTATATATCGTTAGTAGTACTCCACTTCCCATTTTCATTATTGCTAACATTGTTATGTTTGTTGAGTTGAACAATAGATATCTTGCTGTGGGTGTTGGCCAGCAGAGCTTGTCCTATAACAGCCACTGAGCTTGACCTGCAGATGATCTATATAAAATCCGCCACTAGGGGGAGGACAAACTTATTGAAAGAATCTAGTAACAGCTGGCGTTGATGTAACGTGACAAAGCATTTTCTAATTATATACTTTTAAAAAGATATTCAAAGGAACTGATCTTCTTTTTTGGAAAATTACGTGAAAGCAATTGTTTACAATGTTTCAGAAGAAGAAACGTAAGTAGGAAAGATTGCAGTTCTGACACTGGTGAAAGAAATTGCACAGATTCCAGGGTGATAATAGAAAATGATAAATGAGGTACTAGGTGTGTACAAACTTCATCGCACAGAATAAACCATACTGTACAACCCAGTCAGCAGTGTGTACACCCACAATCAGTTCCAACTAGTGATGTACCGAACTGTCCGCCGGCGAACAGTTCCCGGCGAACTTTGCGTGTTCGCGTTCGCCGCAGCGGGCGGACACATGCGCAGTTCGATCCGCCCCCTATTCGTCATCATTGGGCAAACTTTGACCCTGTGCCTCTCGGTCAGCAGACACATTCCAGCCAATCAGCAGCACTCCCTCCCTTCCACACCCTCCAACCTCCCTCCCAGCATCCATTTTCGATTCATTCTGAAGCTGCATGCTTAGTGAGAGGAGGGAAAGTTTAGCTGCTGCTGATTAGATAGGGAAATTGATAGCTAGGTTAGGGTATTCAGTGTCCACTACAATCCTGAAGGACTCATCTGATCTCTGCTGTAAGGACAGCACCCCAAAAAGCCCTTTTTAGGGCTATAACATCAGGCTGCTTTTTTTTTTTTTTTTCCTGTGTAATGTAATTGCAGGTGCCTGCCTGCCAGCTTCTGTGTGAGGTTCACATTGGATACTGTGCCTACTTGCCCAGTGCCACCACTCATATCTGTTTTTACAATAGGTTAAGCTTTACATTTAAAAGAAATAATTTTTTTTCACTGTAATAGAAGAGCAGTTGCCTGCCTGCCAGCTTCTGTGTCAGGTTGGATGCCTTGCCCATTTGCACAGTCAGTGCCACCACTCATATCTGTTTTAACAATAGGTTAAGCTTTAGATTTAAAATAAATAATTTTTTTTCACTGTAATAGAAGAGTAGTTAGTTGTCTGCAAGCGTCTGGGTGTCAGGCCTACTTCAGCGTGTGCTCTGCAGACCTGTGCCAGCGTGCTTTGACAGTTGCCAATCATATCTGGTGTCTCTATAGCGTGCTTTTACAAAGAAAAAAGGTTTCTAGTGTAAGCTAACAGCAGCCAGTCAGTGTCCTTCAAGCGGCTCTGTCAGGCCTTCCTTCAGCGTGTGCTCTCCAGAACTGTTCCAGTGCACATTGCCAATCATATCTGGTGTCTCTATAGCGTGCTTTTAAAAACAAAATTTTTTTTTCACTGTTATAGATTGAATAGCAGTTACTTGTCTTCAAGCGGGTGTGTCAGGCCTACAGTGTGTGCTCTGCAGAACTGTTCAAGTGCACATTGCCAATCATATCTGGTCTCACAGTAGCTTGCACGCATAGTACCACTAATCCCCAAAAAAATGACAGGCAGAGGCAGGCCACCCCGCAGGGGCCGTCGTGGTCGTGGTGCTGTGATTCCCTTTTGCCCTAGAATAATGCCCAGTTTTCAGAAGCCACGTACCCTGAACTTGAAAAGTTCTGAGGACATAGTTGACTGGCTAACACAGGACACCCAATCTTGTACAGCCTCCGCTCGGAACCTTGACGCACCATCCTCCTCCAGCTTAGCTTCAGGCACCTCTCAAGATACCACTCACCCGCCTGCCGCCACCACCAAAACCAGCACCACAGCCGCTTTACTTGGTATGTCAGAGGAGTTATTCACACACCCGTTTGAAGAAATGAGTGATGCGCAACCATTATTGCTAGAGGATGTAGATAACAGGGATATGTCTCAGGCAGGCAGCATTAAACACATGGAGGTACGGTGTGATGATGATGATGTTGTACCCGCTGCTGCTTCCTTTTCTGAGTTGTCAGATACAAGCAAAGCGGTTGATGATGACGATGCGTCCATGGATGTCACGTGGGTGCCCGCTCGGCAAGAAGAAGAACAGGGCGAAAGTTCAGATGGGGAGACAGAGAGGAGGAGGAGACGAGTTGGAAGCAGGGGGGGGTCGTCGCAAGGAGCTAGTGGCACAGTCAGACAGCATGCATTGGCACCCGGGGTCAGCCCGACAGCACGCCAATCAACGCATGCTGTGTCCACCACCAGAATGCCGTCATTGCAGAGCTCAGCAGTGTGGCATTTTTTTTGTGTGTCTGCCTCGGACAACAGCGATGCCATTTGCAACCTGTGCCAAAGGAAACTGAGTCGTGGGAGGTCCAACACCCACCTAGGTACAACTGCTTTGCGTAGGCACATGATCTCACATCACAAACGCCTATGGGATCAACACATGAGTACAAGCAGCACGCCTACTCTAAGTCGCCATCCTCCTCCTGGTCTAGCATCTTCAGCCACGTCAACCACTGCTGTCCTTCTTGCCCCCTCTCAACCATCCGCCACTCCGTCTCCCGCCTTGAGCAGTTCCCGCTCATCTGCCCACAGTCATGTGTCTGTCAAGGACATGTTTGAGCGTAAGAAGCCAATGTCACCAAGTCACCCCCTTGCCCAGCGTCTGACAGCTGGCTTGTCCGAACTATTAGCCCGCCAGCTTTTACCATACAATCTGGTTGAGTCTGAGGCGTTCAAAAAATTTGTAGCTATTGGGACACCGCAGTGGAAGGTACCCGGCCGGAATTTCTTTTCACAAAAGGCAATCCCCAACTTGTACTCGATTGTGCAAAAGGAAGTCATGGCATGTCTGGCACACAGTGTTGGGGCAAGGGTCCATCTGACCACTGATACCTGGTCTGCAAAGCATGGTCAGGGCAGGTATATCACCTACACTGCGCATTGGGTAAACCTGCTGACGGCTGACAAGCAAGGAATGCGTGGCATTGCAGAGGAGTTGGTGACACCGCCACGAATTGCAGACAGTCCTGCTGCCACCTCCTCTACTCCTCCTACTCCATCCTCTTCCATAACCTCCTCGGCTGAGTCCTCTTGTGCTGCTGCGTCTTGCTCCACATCAACGGCACCCCCCCAGCTCCCCAGGTACTATTCCACATCCCGGATACGGCAGTGTCACGCCGTCTTGGGTTTGACTTGCTTGAAAGCAGAGAGTCACACCGGACAAGCACTCCTGTCCGCCCTGAACGCACAGGTGGAAAAATGGCTGACTCCGCAGCAACTGGATATCGGCAAAGTGGTGTGTGACAACGGAAAAAATTTGATAGCGGCATTGAAGTTGGGCAAGTTGACACATGTGCCGTGCATGGCACATGTGTGTAATCTGATCGTACAACGCTTTGTGCATAAGTACACAGGCTTACAGGACGTCCTGAAGCAGGCCAGGAAGGTGTGTGGCCATTTCAGGCGTTCCTACACGGCCATGGCTCACTTTGCCGATATCCAGCGGCGAAACAACATGCCAGTGAGGCTCTTGATTTGCGACAGCCCTACACGTTGGAATTCAACACTCCTAATGTTCGACCGCCTGCTCCAACAAGAAAAAGCTGTTAATGAATATTTGTATGACCGGGGTGCTAGGACATCCTCTTGGGAGCTGGGAATTTTTTTGCCACGTTACTGGACGCTCATGCGCAATGCCTGTAGGCTCATGCGTCCTTTTGAGGAGGTGACAAACCTAGTCAGTCGCACCGAAGGCACCATCAGCGACATCATACCATTTGTTTTCTTCCTGGAGCGTGCCCTGCGAAGAGTGCTGGATCAGGCTGTAGATGAGCGTGAAGAGGAAGAGGAAGAGTTGTGGTCACCAGAAACAGCCTTATCAGCATCGCTTGCTGGACCTGCGGCAACGCTGGAAGAGGATTGTGAGGAAGAGGAGTCAGAGGAGGATTGTAGCTTTGAGGAGGAGGAGGAGGAGCAAGACCAAACACAACAGGCATCCCAGGGTGCTCGTTGTCACCTATCTGGTACCCGTGGTGTTGTACGTGGCTGGGGGGAAGAACATACCTTCAATGACATCAGTGAGGAGGAGGAACGGGAAATGAGTAGCTCGGCATCCAACCTTGTGCAAATGGGTTCTTTCATGCTGTCCTGCCTGTTGAGGGACCCTCGTATAAAAAGGCTGAAGGAGAACGACCTGTACTGGGTGTCCACGCTACTAGACCCCCGGTATAAGCAGAAAGTGGCGGAAATGCTACCGAATTACAACAAGTCGGAAAGGATGCAGCATTTGCAAAATAAATTAAAAAGTATGCTTTACACAGCGTATAAGGGTGATATCACAGCACAACGGGAATCTAACAGGGGGAGAGGTGGAAGTCATCCTCCTCCTCCCACGACCACGCCGGCAAGGACAGGACGCTTTAAAGACGTGTTGTTGATGGAGGACATGCAGAGCTTTTTAAGTCCTACGCGTCGCCACAGCCCTTCGGGATCCACCCTCAGAGAGCGACTCGACCGACAGGTAGCAGACTACCTCGCCTTAACTGCAGATATCGACACTCTGAGGAGCGATGAACCCCTTGACTACTGGGTGTGCAGGCTTGACCTGTGGCCTGAGCTATCCCAATTTGCGATAGAACTTCTGGCCTGCCCCACTTCAAGTGTCCTGTCAGAAAGGACCTTCAGTGCAGCAGGAGGTATTGTCACTGAGAAGAGAAGTCGCCTAGGTCAAAAAAGTCTAGATTACCTCACCTTTATTAAGATGAATAAGGGATGGATCCCGAAGGGACTGACACTGGGCGATACATTCGATTAAAAAAGGCCTGATGAGATGAGCTGCCTTGGGCTAAAAATGGTCCACACGCTGCTGTATTTTAGCTCTGAATGACGTTTGACTTGCGTGACTTATCCGCCACCAACTAGGGTTCAAGCCGCCATGTTTTAGGGCACTTTCTGCCTGTGAAACAAACATCAATTTTTCTGGCCGCTGCTACAGCAACAATACTAAACTCACCACTCCTATCTGGTGGCACATTAGCTTGCCCGCGCAGTGCCCCAAATTTCAAGTAAGAGGACCGACCAAGCATCTTCTTCCATCTCCCTGTTACATAAATCAATGCCATATCCATAGAAATTGTAGAGAATATCCAGGATAGTTTTACAGGGCCAAATCATGTCGCCTGTTGAAAGAGGTGACCTTGCTCGGGTCCCAGGTGTGCGGTTCCTTAAATGGCTGCCATATACACGTCCACTGATAGGAGACGCGTAAGGTATTAAACTGAT
The DNA here is from genome assembly GCF_036172605.1 of Pelobates fuscus. Lineage (NCBI taxonomy): Eukaryota > Metazoa > Chordata > Amphibia > Anura > Pelobatidae > Pelobates > Pelobates fuscus. The sequence continues at coordinate 34,633,715 of NC_086329.1, read as the reverse complement.
ATGAACATTTACTAAACTCACCACTCCGAGTGCTGTTATTTATTTAATTTTTTTGTGGTGAGGCTTTACAGGACAGAGTGCTTCTCCACGGGACATGTTAACTCACGGGCAGCTGGCTCATCAAGGAACCAGAGCAGCTTGAACGAGGTGACCTTGCTCGGGACCCAGGTGTGCGGTTCCTAAAATGGCTGCCATATACACGTCCACTGATAGGAGACGCGGAAGGTATTAAACTGATATGAACAATACTCCACTCCTATCAGTAGGTCCGTCCCATTGTGATTTATGGCCCCCACCCACCGCGCAGGGGTGGGGGCCGAGGGGGGAGGACAGTAGGTCCCCCCATTGTGATTTATGGCCCCCACCCACCGCGCAGGGGTTGGGGAGGACAGTAGCTCCCCCCAGTGTGTATCATGGGCTTTGAGGACAGGTGTCAATCCATACCTGCCAAGTGACCCTATGTAGGGGTAACAGTCCCTATTTTGCTCTGTGTCAGTGTGTATCATGGTCTCTGTGGACGGGGAACAGTCTCTATTCTGCTCTGTGTCAGTGTGTATCATGGTCTCTGTGGACGGGGAACAGTCTCTATTCTGCTCTGTGTCAGTGTGTATCATGGACTCTGTGGACGGGAACAGTCTCTATTCTGCTCTGTGTCAGTGTGTATCATGGTCTCTGTGGACGGGGAACTGTCACGTCTAAACATTTGTTATGAAGGAACACAACTGCAGATTTCTTATAGTTTGAATATTTATTATAAAAAGTAAAAGGTATTGACTTTAATTCCAATTTACAGGTACTGTAGCTTTAAGTAATAAACGATAACTAAAGTCCACAATTATAGGCACTGTAGCTCTAAGTAGTAAACGATAACTGAAGTCCACAATTATAGGCACTGTAGCTTTAAGTAGTAAACGATAACTGAAGTCCACAATTATAGGCACTGTAGCTTTAAGTAGTAAACGATAACTGAAGTCCACAATTATAGGCACTGTAGCTTTAAGTAGTAAACGATAACTGAAGTCCACAATTATAGGCACTGTAGCTTTAAGGAGTAAACGATAACTGAAGTCCACAATTATAGGCACTGTAGCTTTAAGGAGTAAACGATAGTAAATTGCAGATACTGAATCAAATAAAGTCTCTTAGTAGAATTAACGGTTTAGGTGATAAGTAGTTACAATAGCTGTTCCATAACTTTAACTGAAGCAAGACTGATGCAGATAACTGATATGCAGTATGAGTTGAAGTTAGCTGTAATGGGGTTGATTTTACCGAAGGACTTTGGAGACAGGTAATAACAGCTTTTAGATGCAACGCTTATCACATTGGTTTTACTTAGCTTCCGGCACATAGAACGCTGGTTCCCGAGATCTCCTCAGAGGCGGATGAAGAGTGTTTAAGCTTTAGCCGTGGATGAGGAGAGGTGAAGGGAACTTTGCAGAGTCTTTCAGTCCGGTCTGGTAGCAGAGGCTTTCACAACGAGTTGTACCGGTTGGTAGGTACGGAACGTAGTTTAATAATCCAGCGTCGATCAGCTGGTGCAGTCAGATTAAATAGGCAGACCGTGTCATAAAGAGGTGTGGCTAGGCTCCGTGGAACCAGGAAGTAAGGGAATACCGTAATTAAGGCATGACAGTATCCCCTCCTTAATGAGCAACCTCTGGGTGCTATTGACTTGGCTTAGAAGGGTAACGTTTGTGAAATCTGGAAATTAATTTGTCAGCATGAACGTCAGAGGAGTTTTCCCATGTATCTTCATCAATTCCATATCCTTTCCATCTGATGAGGTATTGTAAGGAGCCACGATGGATCCTTGAATCCAGTATACTTTGAATTTCGTATTCTTCTTCACCCTGGACCAATATGGGATCAGGAGAAGTAGTGACATTTCTTTGGAAAGGGTCAGGATGATGAGGCTTCAACAAGGACACATGAAAAACAGGATGTAGCTTTAAAGTTGGGGGAAGTTTCAATTTAACAACATTACGGTTGCTAACCGATATTATTGGAAAAGGACCAAGGAAAAGAGAACTTAACTTCTTTGATGGACGATTTGTAGAGATGTTCTTTGAGGAAAGCCAGACAAGATCACCGATTTTATAAGAAGGTGAAGGTTGTCTTTTTGTATCAAAAAACTTCTTTTGATTGGAGGAGGCCAATTCTAGATTCTCATGCAATTTCTTGAATAAAGAGGACATATGAGAAATTTGATTCGAATCAGAGAGATTAGATGAAGAAATTGTCTGAGCAGGAAAAGAGGAAGGATGAAATCCATAATTGGATAAAAATGGAGTCATTTTACTGCTGGTATGAAAAGAGTTATTGTATGCGAATTCTGCCATAGGTAACCAAGTTATCCAATCGTCTTGTAAGTGAGAACAATAACATCGTAGATATTGTTCTAAGCATTGGTTGACTCTTTCAGTTTGTCCATCTGTTTGAGGATGATATGCAGATGATAGTTTACGTTGGATATGAAGAGTGGCACATAATGCATTCCAAAATTTGGAGGTAAACTGAGTTCCTCGGTCTGAAATGATTTCGTCTGGCAGTCCGTGAAGTTTAACTATGTTATCAAGAAATATTTTCGAAAGTTCAGAGGATGTGGGTAACTTCTTTAAAGGAATGAAATTAGACATTTTCGTGAAGCGGTCTACCACCACTAAAATGGTGGTATGATGATGAGAAGGAGGTAATTCTACCAGAAAATCCATAGAAATGGATTGCCAAGGTCGTTCAGGAATCGGTAAATTCAATAATTGACCAAATGGTTGATGATGGACATGTTTTGATCTTTGGCAAACAGAACAAGATATGACATAAGATTCAATAGTTTGGTCTTGACGAGGCCACCAATAGTATCTTTTAGACAATTCAAGGGTCTTTTTTATACCTGGATGACCTGCCAGAGGAGAATCATGAATGAATTCGAGTACTTTAATTCTGAAAGAGGGAGGTACGTAAATCCGGTCTTTGAAATAGTAGAGACCGTTTTTCTTGGATAATTTCATTGATTTAGGAAGTTCGAGAGCATCTTCACTGAGATCTTTAATGTCATCAATAAGAGAAGATAAGATTCCAATGATTTTAGGCGAAGGAGGTTCAATTTCAGTGTCCTTATGGATCCTGGAAAGGGCATCAGCCTTTTTGTTTCTGGACCCAGGTCTAAAGACGATTTGGAAGTTGAACCGGGAAAAAAAGAGATTCCATCTTACTTGTCGAGCAGACAGTGTTTTATTGGAGTGAAGATATTCGAGATTTTTATGGTCAGTATAAATGATTAAAGAGTTCCGAGCGCCTTCAAGAAGGTGTCTCCAGGTTTCTAAAGCCACTTTGATACTTAGTAATTATTTTTCTCCTGTAGGATAATTCTTTTCGGCAGGAGATAATGATCGTGAGAAGAAGGCGACAGGATGAAGAGGTTCTTGAGGAGTTTTATGTTGAGAGAGGACAGCTCCAATTGCAACTTCCGAAGCATCCGTTTCAAGGACATAAAGATATGAAGGATTTGGAAGTTGAAGAATAGGAGCTGTTGTAAACTTTCTCTTTAATTCAGTGAAGGCAGTTTGAGCCTTCTCGTTCCAATTGAAGGGATGTTTTTTACTGTTAAGTTGATTGAGAGGGTGAGCTATCTCAGAGTAGTTTTTAATAAATTTTCTGTAGAAGTTGGCGAACCCTAGAAATCGCTGTAATTCTTTTACTGTAGAGGGAACAGGCCAGTTTATAATACAATCGACTTTTGAATTATCCATACCTATTGAATGAGGGGAGATGACATAACCTAAGAAGGTTATTTCTTTGACGTGAAAAATACATTTTTCGGGTTTAGCGAATAATTTGTGATTTCTGAGTCTTGATAACACCCATCTGACATGTTTTCTATGTTCCTCAGGAGTGTTGGAGTATATGAGAATATCATCTAAATAAATGATGACACAGACGTCCAATAGGTCTCTAAAGATCTCATTTATGAAATGTTGAAAAGTTGCAGGGGCGTTGCAGAGGCCAAAAGGCATCACCAGATATTCGAAGAGGCCATATCTTGTTCGGAAAGCAGTTTTCCATTCATCATTAGCCTTTATCCTGATGAGATTATATGCCCCGCGAAGGTCAAGCTTGGTGTAGATGGTAGCAGTTTTCAATCGTTCAACCAGTTCATTGATGAGGGGAAGAGGATAACGATTTTTAACTGTTATTTTGTTTAAGGCTCTGTAATCAATGATAGGACGTATAGTCTGGTCTTTGTTTCTTACGAAAAACCTACTTGAGGCAGCAGGTGAACTAGAGGGTCTAATGAACTCTTTCCGTAGGTTTTCATCTAGATATTCTTTGAGAATTTGTAATTCAGCCTCAGAGAGAGGGTAGATGTGCCCAAAGGGTACTGGGGCACCAGGTATGAGGTCTATAGGACAATCGTAGGAACGATGAGGCGGGAGCGTTTCAGCTTCTTTTTTACTGAAGACATCTGAAAAGTCTGAATAACAAGAAGGTATGGTTGGTTCTTTGGAGATTTGAAGAATAGGAATTTGCTGTAAACATGTTTCTTTACAATAATGTGAGTTAAAGGCAGGGGCGGACTGAGAACCCTCAGGGCCCCCGGGCAAAATAAATCAAGGGCCCCCTTACAGGCCCCACCCATACTCCGCAGCAAGCGCCACCCATGTCCCGCCTCCATGCACCGCCTCCAGCCACACCCTACACAATCTTTAGACACAAGGAACAAAAGTGCAATAATCCCTTCAAGGCCCCAGTAGAGACTACAATTGAGGGCTAATGGGCCATGGAGGGGGGTCTTTCTAGCAGAGGCTATCTCAGTGTCCTTTAGAGAGTGTGTTAGAAAGAATCCCCTCCAGGCCCTATTAGAGACTACAATGGAGTCTAACAGGCTTGGAAGGGGGTCTTTCTAACAGAGGCCATCTCAGTGTCCCTGCTGGAAACAGTCGCCTCCAGGCCCCAGTAGAGACTACAATTGAGGGCTAATGGGCCATGGAGGGGGGGAGCATTCTAGCAGAGGCTATCTCAGTGTCCTTTAGAGAGTGTGTTAGAAAGAATTTCCTCCAGGTCCCATTAGAGACTACAATGGAGTCTAATGGGGCCTGGAGGGGGGTATCTCCAACACTCTGGTTCCTATTCACAATATAGCAACACAACATAGCTGATACCTAGGCCAAGTTGGCTCCTCTTACCTTAATTACTGTTGCTGGCTGGCAGTCTGTGGGCTTGCTGGAAGGCTGTGGGCTTACTGGCTGCGGCTGGCAGGCTGTGGGCTTGCTGGCAGGCTGTGGGCTTGCTGGCTACTGCCGGCAGGCTGTGGGCTTGCTGGCTGCGGCTGGCAGGCTGTGGGCTTGCTGGAAGGCTGTGGGCTTACTGGCTGCGGCTGGCAGGCTGTGGGCTTGCTGGCAGGCTGTGGGCTTACTGGCTGCGGCTGGCAGGCTGTGGGCTTGCTGGCAGGCTGTGGGCTTACTGGCTACTGCCGGCAGGCTGTGGGCTTGCTGGCTGCGGCTGGCAGGCTGTGGGCTTGCTGGCTGCAGCTGGCAGGCTGTGGCTTGCTGGCTGCGGCTGGCAGGCTGTGGCTTGCTGGCTGGCAGGCTGTGGCTTGCTGGCTGCGGTTGGCAGGCTGTGGGGTTGCTGGCTTTAAGCCTAACTGGTGGCCTGTAAGCTGGCTGGCTGTCTACTGGCCAGCCTGTGGGCTGGCTGGCCTGTGGGTTGGCTGGCTTGCTGGCTACTGGGGCACTCGTAGATTATTTAAAGAAATAATCCATGCACAATAACCACTACTACTCTGTGTAGTCGTTATGGTGCCAGGAGGGCCGGGCCCCCCTCCCAGAGTAAGTAGTCAAACCGTTTAAGAACAGTTTGACAACTTACCTGGGGTCTGCTGGGATATGAGGCTGTAGTAGGGTATAGGAGCAGTGGTGCAATGTGTAAGGGGTGCAGTCTGTGTGAAAGGTTCAGTGTGTGTGAGGGGGTGTAGTGTGTGAATGTGTAGGGTGTGTGGGGCAATGTGTGTACGAGGGGGCTGTGTATGTGTGTGGCAATGTTAGTATGGGGGGCTGTGTGTGTATGGGTGGGCAGTGTATGTGTGTATGTGTGTGTGTGTGAGGCAATGTGTGTAAATGTGTATGGTGTGTGGGGGCAGTGTGTGTGTATGGTGTGTGTGGGGGCAGTGTGGGTGTATGGGGGGCAGTGTGTGAATGTGTATGGTGTGGGGGCAGTGTGTTTATGGGGCTAAAGTTCACTCTCACCACTGCGACCACCAGGAATACCTGGTGGTCACAGTGTTGAGAGTGAACTCTAGCCCGTAGCTCCAGGGCTAGAGTTTACTCTTGCAAGAGCCGTAACGTTGCCGTGGTAACCGCGGCAACGATCTGTGCTCGCGCAAGAAGGACCCAGAGGAGCTGCAGGCTGAGCTCCCGGGTCCTCTCTTCCTCCCTCCCCTGCCGGCTGCCCGCACGGTGCCTGCGGACAGGGGAGGGGGCAATTGCCCTCCTCTTACTCCCCCCTCCCCCTCTTCTTACCCCCTTCTTACTCCCACTCTCTTCTTACCCCCATTCTTACTCTCCCCTCTTCTTACTCCCCCCTCCCCCTCTCCTTACTCCCCCTTCTTACTCTCCCCATCTTCTTACTCCCCCTCCCCCTCTTCTTACTCCCACCTCTTCTTACTCCTCCCTCTTCTTACTCCTCCCTCTTCTTACTCCTCCCTCTTCTTACTCCCCCCTCTTTTTACCCCCTCCCCGCTCTTCTTACCCCCTCTTCTTACTCCCCCTTCCTCTTTTTACTCCCCCTCCCCTCTTCTTACCCCCTTTACTCCCCCCTCTCTTCTTAATCTCCCCTCTTCTTACTCCCCCCTTCCTCTTTTACTCCCCCTCCCCCTCTTCTTACTCCCCCCTCCCTTCTTACCCCCTCCCTCTTCTTACCCCCCCTCCCTCTCTCTTCTTACCCCCTTTACTCCCCCCTCTCTTCTTAATCTTCCCTCTTCTTACCCCCTCCCCCCTCTTCTTACTCCCCCCTTCCTCTTTTACTCCCCCTCCCTTCTTACCCCCTCCCTCTTCTTACCCCCTCCCTCTCTCTTCTTACCCCCCTCCCTCTCTCTTTTTATCCCCCCTACTCCCCTCTCTCTTTTTACCCCCTCCCTCTCTCTTTTTACCCCCCTCCCTCTCTCTTTTTACCCCCCCTCCCTCTCTCTTTTAACCCCTCCTCTCTCTTTTAACCCCCTCTCCCTCTTTTAACCCCCCCTCCCTCTCTCTTTTAACCCCCCTCCCTCTTTTAAACCCCCCTCCCTCTCTCTTTTAACCCATCTCTTTTAACAACCCCCCTCTCTTTTAACCCCCCTCCCTCTCTCTTTAAACCCCCCTCCCTCTTTTTACCCCCCCCTCTCTCTTTTAACCCCCCCTCTCTCTTTTAACCCCCCCTCCCTCTCTCTTTTAACCCCCCCCTCCCCTCCCTCCCTCTTTTTACCCCCTCCCCGTAGTGTGGCCGAGAGGCTCTGCGTCCGCGGTGCCGACCGGATTGATAGGAAGGTGCACACACACTGAGTGTGCACCTTCCGGTCAGTCCGGCCGGGTACAGGAAACAGAAACTCCTGTTCCGCGCGGAACAGGAGTTTCTGTTTCCTGTACCCGGCCGGACTGACAGGAAGGTGCACACTCAGTGTGTGTGCACCTTCCTATAACTACGGCCGGCACCGCGGACGCAGAGCAGCTCGGCCACGCTACGGGGAGGGGAGGTGAGAAGCTGCAGCCGCCTGAGCGCTCTTAAGAGAGCGCTCAGGCGGCTGCAGCATTTAAAGGGGCGGCCGGGCCCCCTGATGGCGGGCCCCCCTCCCGGCCGGGCCCTCGGACCATGTCCGAAGTGCCCGACCGGTCAGTCCGCCCCTGGTTAAAGGTGATAGAGAAAGGAGACCATGAAATTTGAGGGTTGTGGTTCCTTAACCAATTGATCCCTATTATAACGGGATAGAGAGGTGATGGAATAACATCAAATACTAGAAATTCAGTATGAATATGATTGGTGGTTACCTTTAGAGGGATGGTTTCATGAAGAATCGGTCCCGAGGAGATAAAGGAGCCGTCAATCACTTTAATAGGAACAGAAATGGCTTTTTGAACACAAGGAATTTTATTCTTTGTTACAAAGGTTGAATCGATGAATACTCCATGTGCACCAGAATCGATGAGAGCTTCAGTCACAATTCTCACCTTATCCCACTGTATTACAAGGGATACAGGTGTGAACGGAGTGGTCGATGTTGAGGGGAGTGCACTGAAGATCGCAGAGGTATAGGCTTGTCTACCGGCCTTTGTCCGTTTTAATAAGGGACAATCAGAGACCAGATGATCTTGAGAGGCACAATACATGCATAGGTTTAATTGACGTCTTCGGTTCTTTTCTGCAGGAGTGAGAGGACTTCTTATTACCCCTATTTCCATAGGTTCACTTGGTAAGGAAGTCTTTTCTGGAGCTTTTGAGGGAGTAAAAGGTCTTCGGTCTTTAGAATGAAAAAGGGCTTTTTCTGCCTTTCTTTCTCTTAATCTTCTGTCAATGCTGATTGATAAGTGAATTAGAGCGTTCAAAGTAGTAGGGAGTTCTGTTCTAGACAGTTCATCTTTTACAGCTTCAGATAAACCAATTCGAAATTGGTTGCGCAATGTGATGTCATTCCATTGCGTTTCTACAGCCCATCTTTTAAATTCAGCAATGTAATCTTCAACAGGTCTATTTCTTTGCTGTAGTGTTCTGATTGTTAAATCAGCTGTAGCTTGTTTGTTAGGATCTTCATAGAGAAGAGACATGGCTTCAAAAAATTCATCCAGTGAGTCTAAGATGGGGTCGTCGTTTTCCAGAAAGGAATGGGCCCATGACATAGGTTCACCTCTTAGAAAGGAAATAACCGAACAAACTTTAGTTCTTTCTGTAGGATAAGATCGAGGTTTCAAAGCAATTAATAGTTTGCAGGTGTTGAGGAACTCCCTGTATTTTGAACGATCTCCAGAGAACTTTTCTGGGTTACATACAGCAGGATCACTAGCCGAGTGCAGAACAGTATGAGGAGTATGAGTTTGTAGATCTCTGACATAAGTGAGAATTCTTTCGTTGGTAACTTGCAGGTCTTGCACACCTTGGGCTAGTGTATCAACTCTTAGATTCAGCGTAGTTATAGTAGAATCGAAATCTGCTGGATCCATTACAAGGGCTGGATTATTCTGTCACGTCTAAACATTTGTTATGAAGGAACACAACTGCAGATTTCTTATAGTTTGAATATTTATTATAAAAAGTAAAAGGTATTGACTTTAATTCCAATTTACAGGTACTGTAGCTTTAAGTAATAAACGATAACTAAAGTCCACAATTATAGGCACTGTAGCTTTAAGTAGTAAACGATAACTGAAGTCCACAATTATAGGCACTGTAGCTTTAAGTAGTAAACGATAACTGAAGTCCACAATTATAGGCACTGTAGCTTTAAGTAGTAAACGATAACTGAAGTCCACAATTATAGGCACTGTAGCTTTAAGGAGTAAACGATAACTGAAGTCCACAATTATAGGCACTGTAGCTTTAAGGAGTAAACGATAGTAAATTGCAGATACTGAATCAAATAAAGTCTCTTAGTAGAATTAACGGTTTAGGTGATAAGTAGTTACAATAGCTGTTCCATAACTTTAACTGAAGCAAGACTGATGCAGATAACTGATATGCAGTATGAGTTGAAGTTAGCTGTAATGGGGTTGATTTTACCGAAGGACTTTGGAGACAGGTAATAACAGCTTTTAGATGCAACGCTTATCACATTGGTTTTACTTAGCTTCCGGCACATAGAACGCTGGTTCCCGAGATCTCCTCAGAGGCGGATGAAGAGTGTTTAAGCTTTAGCCGTGGATGAGGAGAGGTGAAGGGAACTTTGTAGAGTCTTTCAGTCCGGTCTGGTAGCAGAGGCTTTCACAACGAGTTGTACCGGTTGGTAGGTACGGAAGGTAGTTTAATAATCCAGCGTCGATCAGCTGGTGCGGTCAGATTAAATAGGCAGACCGTGTCATAAAGAGGTGTGGCTAGGCTCTGTGGAACCAGGAAGTAAGGGAATACCGTAATTAAGGCATGACAGGAACAGTCTCTATTCTGCTCTGTGTCAGTGTGTATCATGGTCTCTGTGGACAGGGAACAGTCTCTATTCTGCTCTGTGTCCGTGTGTATCATGGACTCTGTGGACGGGGAACAGTCTCTATTCTGCTCTGTGTCCGTGTGTATCATGGACTCTGTGGACGGGGAACAGTCTCTATTCTGCTCTGTGTCAGTGTGTATCATGGTCTCTGTGGACAGGGAACAGTCTCTATTCTGCTCTGTGTCAGTGTGTATCAGGGGTTTTGAGGACAGGTGTCAATCCATATCTGCCAAGTGACCCTATGTAGGGGGAACAGGCCCTATTCTGCTCTGTGTCAGTGTGTATCAGGGGTTTTGAGGACAGGTGTCAATCCATATCTGCCAAGTGACCCCATGTAGGAGGAACAGTCCCTATTCTGCTCTGTGTCAGTGTGTATCAGGGGTTTTGAGGACAGGTGTCAATCCATATCTGCCAGGTGACCCTATGTAGGGGGAACAGTCCCTATTCTGCTCTGTGTCAGTGTGTATCAGGGATCATTAGGATAGGTGTCAATCCATATCTGCCAAGTGACCCTATGTAGGGGGAACAGTCCCTATTCTGCTCTGTGTCAGTGTGTATCAGGGATTTGACTATCTTTATTCAGATTCAAAAATTACAATTCCAGGAAAAATGTAACAAACATTTACAAGAACATGTTATGCACATCATAGAAACAACGTAAACCTCTTTAAAGCCACAAACTTAAGACAAAAAATACGTACACACAATGTGTAAGGGTTTGAAAGAATATTCTGAATCCTTACATGTTTACTTTATCGTTTGTTTGATTTTTGTGAACCATATATAAACTACAAGCAGCGTGAAAACTATAAAAACTCAAGTGGCCATGCTGATCAAATTAAATAGTATGCTTTACACAGCGTATAAGGGTGATGTCACAGCACAACGGGAATGTAACAGGGGAAGAGGTGAAAGTCATCCTCCCCCTCCCACGACCCCGCCATATCTGCCAAGTGACCCTATGTAGGGGTAACAGTCTCTATTCTGCTCTGTGTCAGTGTGTATCAGGGGCTTTGAGGACAGGTGTCAATGTTAGGTGATTTCTGCCCTTTATGGATTAAAAGCAGACTCTGCATCAACTGTGCAATTTTCCATGGGAGTTTTGCCATGGATCCCCCTCCGGCATGCCACAGTCCAGGTGTTAGTCCCCTTGAAACAACTTTTCCATCACTTTTGTGGCCAGAAAGAGTCCCTGTTGGTTTTAAAATTCGCCTTAATGTTCTCTCTGTAAGGGCACAAGATGAGCTAAAACCAGCTTGAGATCTGAGCGGGGACCCACCGAAGGGCAGGCTAATTAAAGCTGTTCTCCGTTCTCGCCTTTTTTGCTACTTGTTTCTCTCTTCATAGGCTAACCAGTTCTAATTTCACCAGTTCATCTTTATTCCTGCATTTCAGATTCCAGCATGCAAAGTCTATTCAGTTGTAAAACCGCAGCAATGCTAACAAGTTCGCCGCAGTCATGATCTGCAAGCCATCAGCAAAGAGAATCAAAGACCCATTGTACAGCGCTGCGGAATTTGCTCCCATCATATAAATAATAATAATAAGGACAGCGCGAAAAAAATGGACAGCACAAAAATGCATTCCAAATAAACAGAAGAGGGTTTAAAAATATAATAATAATAATAATAAGTGCATTAACAGGGTCATTTACTAAAGAGTGAATTCAAAGTAAACTTCAAATTGAAGGCCTGAGTAGACAAACTGAAAGCAGAGCTGACATAGTCTGACACACACTCACACAGACACACACATACACTGCAGCATTTCAATCGATTTGGGTTTGTTTTCTTATTTTAAGTGCATCCAATAGCTACAAGGGCACATGGGACGAGATGTGAATAATTTCCAGTTAGTAATTGCAAGAGTAGTATTGCTTTTTCCATTAGCAGAGATTCCTGGCATTTTTCCGGAGAGGTAGAACAATAAAAGCCAGGAGGTCCATAAATTATTTAAAGTTCTTTCACTCTGTGTACTAATACTCATTTGTATGTTGACACAGCACAGATTTCTGTCTACGTATTACAATTCATTTTCATAAATAATGTATGTAAAATGACTTAGGGCTGCCTGCCTGTAATGTACCTCATCCCATGTATCTCTTATATGCAAGTAAAACAGAATTATAATATATGGGTCAAACTGCACATGTAAAGCCTCATATCACATTGTGGTATATGAAACTGTCTGCGGGTTAAAAACTGGGTTCCACAAAACTAATCCTTTAACCCCTTAAGGACACATGACATGTGTGACATGTCATGATTCCCTTTTATTCCAGAAGTTTGGTCCTTAAGGGGTTAAAGTTCTGCCAGTACCTCACTCAGTTTTCCATACCTCCCATTCTATCTCATCAGACTCCAAGAAAGAGTGTTTTTAGTTTTTTAACCAACTTTCCCAATTACCCCATTAGACTTATTTCATTATTCCTACAACTTAAAGGGACACTATAGTCACCAGAACAACACAGTTTAATATAGTAGTATAGTCAGTCCCTGCATTCATTTTCATATAAAATCGATTACTTGCCTGCCTAGTAACACCTCTAGTAGCTGTCACTCAGACAGCCACCAAATGTGCTTCCTGGGTCAATGCTGCACGATGTGTCTACATGCAGACACTGAACTTTCCCCTTTCAGATACATTGGCATTGATTCAATGCATCTCTATGAGAAGATGCTCATTGGCGCAGAGTGTCGTTTTTGCTGCACATGTGTATTAGCCTCCCAATGCTTTTGCGTGGGAAAGCATTGGATTGGCTGAGATCGTCAAATTTGATGATCTCAGCTACATAGGTGGAGCGGGTCGGGGCCAGCCGTGGCAAGACCAGCGTGATGCGGGACAAAGGGTGAGTAAAACACTCTTTTAAAGCAAGGGGACTGGGGCCAGAAACTTAATCTGTACTTTGAAAACTATAATGTCTGAAATACATGTTTCTATTCCTGACACTATAGTGGTCCTTTAATTCAATCTCTACCCCTAAAATTCTCTTCATCTCACTTTCTCTGAAACCCCTTATTTCCTTATTTATGTTAAAAATGTATCTTCTCCCTCTCATTCCATCATTCTCTCATCATTTCATCATTCTTTACCAATCAATGCCTCTCATTATTTCATCTTCTCATTCTAGCATCCAACATCCATTATATTGTCCCCAATAGTGTGATGTCATAATCCACTTGTCACCTTTACCATGTCACTATCTTTCATTCCCCTTTTCATTCATTCTCAAACAAACACATATCTAAAAATGTTCAATACCTAAATAGACACTGAGGCGCAGCATTTCAAATCATTCTAAACGTCAATCAGAATGACATCATAGTGCAAATTATTATAACATTGTTACAGTTTGTTATGGCATCTATTCTTAACGGTGTAGTGGGACTAACATTTTCATGTAAACAGTGACATCACTGCAGTATCATAAGCAACATCAACATAAAAAAAAATCCCAGGCATTGGTGTATATATACACATAACACTCCCAGGCCCCAGGGATTCACAGACATAGTCACAACTGATGCAATCTGACTTGATAGGAATGCACTTGACATACAAACGGCAACAAACCAGATCCATCAGGAAATCCCATATACTACACAGCTAGACGGTGTGGACAACCAGCCAAGATAATACGTAGAGAGGGAACCACACAGGGAATATTTTTAAAAGTCACCGAAATTTAGCAGCTGCAAAGGAATCTAATGAAAACTGCTCAGATACAATCCAAGGGTACGCAACACTTGTTTTATGCAAGCACACCCATCGTCAAAACTCTTTACTTGGGCATGACTGACCAGGGTGACTGAACAGATATTGCACTCACTGCTTCCGTAAAACAATCATACTATTGTCAAGTTTAGTAAATAGGACACAAGGATCATTTACATGTACATTTGCATGTTCTGTGCGCTGCCAAATTTACTAGAATTATTAAAGAGGGGAACAAGTATTTTCACACCCAGATTAATTTGATTAATCTAGAAGGGAAGGACTAGCTTTAGGCATTGCGAAACCCCTAAGCAAAGAGACGTGCTGTGCTACGGCCATATACAGGGGCCGTTCTGGGTTAAATACAATGGTTAAATGTTACTTTAAAAAAAACACTAATTTAAACAAACATAAGACAATTTCAGAATACTGCATTTATAACATAAAAGTCAACGTTTCAGCTTCTAATTAGAATTTTTATCAAGACCGTTAAAAATTATATAGCTACATATTGCAACATTTATAGTGAGAAAGAAATGTATCCTTTACATAAACGAAAGAATGAAGACATTGTGTCCCATTATCCAAACGATACCATTGCCAATCTATTAATACATACATCTTTTAATCCGAACAGATTAAAAACACTTTATCACATAAAGCAAACAGTGATGCCTTGAAGACTCGCATAGATGGTGTAGAAGTGCAAAGATCAACATGTTTGGTAAATAACGTACGCATCTTATGGGTTCAGTCACTTGTGTGCAGAAAATCCCAGTGTGCATGCCACCGCTAAACTGATGTTCAGGGTAATAAAAGAAACCACAGTGCTCTGCATTCAAAGTACAAACAACACCATGGGTGTAATTTCATAATGAATCTAACAACATATGGTCTTTTAATTTGTCATTTATTACCCAAAACATCTTGTAACCTCAATGAGATGCTATATTGTATAAAGTGCTCTTCTTGCAGTTTATCCATCTTGTTTATACAGATACTTTATGATATTGCTGGCTTTAGAACTTATACAGGACCAATATAGTGTTAAGAATACAAACCTGTATTCCAAATGCTATGGGCAGGGCCGGTGCAAGGATTTCTGCTGCCCTAGGCAAAGATCCATTTTGCTGCCCCTTCATATCACTCACTCTCTGACAGACACACACACACGCTGACACACACACAGAAACTCACTGACACACACACACAGAAACTCACTGACAGACATACACACAGAAACCCACTCTCTGACACACAGAAACCCACTCACTGACATACATACACTCACTCACTGATAGACAAACTCACTCACTGATAGACACACACACTCACTGACACACACAGACACTCACTGACTGACATACACTCACTCACTGACTGACAGACACTCACTGACAAACCCTCACCTCTCTGGGGTCCAGTGTGGAGCAGCTCATCACTCCTACCGCCCGCTGTTTAGTATGCCGCGGCCGGAATTACGTCATATTCCGGCTCCCGGCATCACAGAGGGTGCGCGAGGGAGGAGTGAGAGGCTGCAAGAAGAAGGTCATCAAGGTAAGAAGGTGCCTGCTCTGCCATACTTTTACAGGGCTCCTCTGTGCGCCCCCACCTTTGGGTGCCTGGAGGAGTGGCCGGCGCTGAGGACAGGGGGAGCCCACCAGGAAATATACTGGTGGGCATCCCCAGCAGGCTGGCACCCTAGGCGAATGCCAAGTTCACCTAACGGTGGTGCTGGTCCTGGCTATGGGACAAGTTCTGTATAGGTACCCCCTCTGTTTAAAAAAATAAACACATCTTTTAATGAAGTTTTACTTACCTTTTTGCAGAGCAAAAGCCTCTTAAATGCTGCTTACCTGTTTGCTTCCCGTGATACCACGGAGGTGGCGCAACCTCCTCAGCCATGGTCTAATCCCGGCTTTCCCAAACTCCGGCCCTCCAGATGTTGCTGAACTACAACTCCCATGATTCTCAGCCTATTTAATTCATTGAATCATGGGAGTTGTAGTTCAGCAACATATGGAGGGCCGGAGTTTGGGGAAACCTGGTCTAATCCAAAGGTCAATATAGAGGAGTGTTGAGGACCTAATGTGCATGTTCAGAGAGTGCCTCAGGTGCATTTAAACATCCCTGTAGGAAAGCATGGAGTCAATTCTTTCCTATGTGAGCTTCCATGTTACGTGACAGTTACGTGGAAATAATTACACACACGTTACGTGGAGATAATTCTAGAAAACGGCAATGTTTTACATTGCATGGTTCAAAGAGCGGGGGCCCTGCACCCAGACCACTTCATTCAGATGAAGGAGTTTGGGTGATTATTGTCCTTTTAAAGAGTATTATTGTTATTACTCCTGTGCTTAACATGAAAAAGAAAGAGTTTAATAAAGTGACAATTGTGCTGCTGCCAAGAAAATTGTGTCAAATTTAAAGTGCCAGTGTGTCTAAGATGTTAATGCTTGAAAATAAAATATATATATATAAAAATTAAATATATACCATATTAAGAGTTCTTTTTCAGCATGTATAAAATGATAAAAGTGCCAAATATTATTATAAAAAGTGTTTTGTTTGTTTTTAAAGTGGCATTGCTCCTCATAAATTGACATCCTTTTAACAATGGATATACATACCCAAAAAATATTGAATATTTAGATTAAATAGAAGACTTATATTTGATTCTTCTACACACACAGGATGAAGTGATTTCTATAAAAATTATGAATAAATTAGTTTTTCATTTAATCCATATGGTGATAATGTGTTTAATTCCTGTATGCGTACAACTTCTTCATGAACTGACAACGTGGCTTGGCCCCCTCCTTTTATTGGGATTGGGATATGATTGAAGATACTAGTTGTTTTGTTGCTGAAAACCATATTTGGAATCGTTAGAGAAGATGTATTCCTTTTTGGTCTTGAAAAAAATTCAGATTTTTCGCTTTATCAAAAGCTTCTTTAAGAATATTGCGATGTACACCCTATTAACAAATATTTGGTACATATGTTTTAATTGTTCTTCCCTAATGTCCTCCATTGAATTATTCCTTATAAATCCTAAAAACTGTGTATGAAGTTTACAATTACCTTAAATAGGTGGTGGGGTGGGATTGAGTGCTAACTTGAGTTTTGATCCATTGGCTTTGTATTAAGATAATATTCAAATTTCCTAAGAGATTTCCACATCCAAAAATTATTTTTATCTTTGCCCTCTGCTGTGTTCCTTTTCACAAAATGAATACGTCATCTATGAATCTATAATAACCTTGAGCTTATCTTGATACAGATTAAAAAAAGCATTTCTTTTTAAAATTATAAAGACATTGCATACATCAGGGGCCATGGCTGCCCCATGTATATTCCCAACTTCTGGGCATATCAGTTCTGTTCTGTGCTGTACTATAAGGAAATTAAAATATCTAAGGAATAAATATAAATTAAAACCAGCTTACGAAGAATAACGGGTGATAAGGATCCTGCTCAAACAAGCTTATAGACTTAACTGTCCATATAGCAGTAAACAATTGGAGTCCTGCGTCCAAGGATCATAATCTCATTACTGATACATTGTTTATGCCAGTAAACCTACTCATCTGCAGGTCATAAAACCTCTGCGGAATCAAAGCCATAAAACAAGATCTAGCAGTTGGGTTTTAGTAGGCAGATTGGCAAAATTTATATTTACTTATAATACTTTTTGTTGCTTTTGATCGCTTTACCAAACCATATCTCAAGTTATTATTGTTTTGGGTAATTGTAGAGACTATTTTATTTTTGGTGAATATTTTGCTGGTATGAATATCAGAACGTTTATTTCCCTGTTGTATAACTTGATTGATGGCTGAAGGGAACTGCGTGGCAGCCAACAGCCAATTTACATGCAGTAAGTGATGAGACAAAGGAGGAAAGCTTTGGTTAATTTACATTCTTACTTTGCCTTAGAGATAAAATATGCTCTGTTTTATGAAATACTAGGAATGAAAATAAAAACATAAATACTGAATTATGAGAAGAATGTTATTCAAAATACAGATAGTCTTTGAATTGTGACCGTTTTAAAGGATACCAAAGCATTAAGAAGCTGGTTTACTTACAGCACATTGTCCCTTTGATATCAATTCACAGGAGACTGACAAGTAATTGTCTCTATTATAGGTTCTTAATCTTGGCAATTTTGCTAACCATCTTAGTTCATATCAATTGTTGATTGGTGGTTGAATGGTTATGGAGAAATGAGCACAGATGTTCACACCAAACGAGCCATATTAATAAGATTTGTGGGGCTTAAACCAAATGTCTTTTTAATATTAAACTTCTGGTCTAACAATTTAAACCCCTTTGGGAATTACCAATTAAGGATTAACACTTCCATTAGTAAATGGCACTGACAGTGTGATCCCCTGTTGTTCTCAATCTGTTTAAAGCTGAGATGACTCTGGATTAATTTATTTTGTATAAAAATAAATTAATAGAAAGGGTAGATTGTATAGGAAAAGCATAAAATGTAACCTCAGTTGTCATGGTTGAGCACAAATTGTTGGTTCGATTACATTAAGTTGGCACAATACTCACAATAAGTAAAGTTGTTAGAATAATCCATTATTCTACATCAGATGTTTTGCTTGTTAGCAAATAGACCATTAATCCAAATATATAAACAAAGTTTACACGATATACAGTGTATGTAGTGTGTGTAGGTGACACAGTGCATGTGTGTGTAGTGGATGCAGAGTGTGTGTGTGTGTAGTGGATGTAGTGGATGTTTGTGTAGTTGATGATGTGAATCGTGGATGCAGTGTGTGAAGTGGATGCAGTGTGTGTGTTTCTATAGAGGATGTATATCTGTGGATTAGGGTAGTGACAATTTTCTGTGGGCAAAAAGTTGTGGGTTGTTTTGTGGGTTTTTTTTTTGTTTGTTTTTTGTTTTTTTATTTATTATAATTTATCAATTTTATTCTCCTGTGGCCAGGGAGAAAGGACATTACAATCCTTGGTGGTCTGGGTGGCATTGTCCAGGATTCCAGGAGCCTGTATATTGAAAAGGGGGCCCAGCAAATTAAATCTACAGCATCTGGCAGCACCTCTCTCTAACTCGCGCGAGACCGATCTGTTTGTCACGGCTGGGGGCCGAGAGTTGAAGATAGAACCTTTTGTGAAGCTGAAGATTGTGTTAAGGCCGCCTCTTTACTATACAGGCAGCTGGGGTCCTGCAGGGCACATATATATAGCGATAAGCACATTGGGAAAGTGAGCATATGTACCTTGTGCCCAGTTCAGCCATATCATCTGTATCCATCAGCCCTGGCTATCTATAAAGGTTAGTTGTTATCAATATATAATTTTTCATTTCAGTAATCATCTTGGAATTGTATCATACTTTCCAAATTCTCGGGGCGAGGCTTGGATGCCATGCTGAGTAGCAGCATGGGAAGAGGGCTCTTTACTTCAGTCGCCCTATTCTCTGCAAGATGCTAGAAACTCCTGAACTTAAGTATACTAGAACACCTTGAGAACCTGTTGGTGCACTCTTGTGAACCACAACAGTGGAGCTTTGAACCTGAGTACCTACTGCCTAGTGTGGTCCCTGCTGGAAGTGACGGCCGACCTCCTCAGTGGAGTTCCGTGGGCTGAGTCTTGTCCGTAACCTGTTCCCACGCCTTTGGACTGACGGGGGTCATCCTGATCCCCACTGTGCTGACCTACAACTTCTGTGGACTTTACTAGTCACTTTTGCCTCACTTGAACGCAACTCTAAGCAGAGGTACTCCATCATGGGCTTACCCTGACACTGACCCTGCATAACCGATATAGTGCTGTTGAGAAATGCCTGCAGAGATTGAAGGCCCACTTTCAAAATTTCTGGGTAGTCCTTGAAGCACGCATAGCACCATCTCAGCCAAGCTCACAAACTGGAGATTGTGAGATTGGGGTGCAGACTTTAGGTGGACTTCAGTTTGAATACAAGCGGCTGTTCCTCTCTCTACCTACCCTTCTAGACTGAAGGCCACCTTGGGTTATCACCCACCCACGTAAGCAGAGATCCCGACGTGGACAGCGGCAACAGTCTGAATCAACCCTCCACTCTCCTTTACAGGGTAAGGACTTGGACTTCACAAGTTTCTGATTCAGTGGATCAGTGGTGCGGGCCTTCCTTACTTCCGGCCTGGGGCTTCACGGTTGTCATGCCTCAATGCCGCACAGTTGCCACCATCAGCAATCCCTCATTCTTCCAAGTGAGGGAATCGGCTGAACCTGGACACCCCATTTTGTGCAGCACTTGTGGACCTCCTTAATAGCCTGGATCTCTTAATTGCCAGCCCTCAACTCACATTCTACGTCCAGTTGCATACTCCAGATGTGCTTTATCCTGGTCTATTGTTCTCTTCATTTTAATATTCACCTCCATTTACTTTTGTGTTGTGAGTGATGGGGATCCACAGTGGATCCACCTTGTGCTCTTGTATAGCATAAATGTTTTAATAAATTTGACTTCCTATTACACGTGCACCTCATGCTTACGTTTATTTCTCTTGTCTAGCTAATGTTACGCACATAATAATTACATTTCACATTAACAGTTATGTGTTGATTGTCACTTCTGTCTGATTATGCATACGTGTTATCTTTTTTTTAATTTTCCTCATAATTTTATAAAATGAGGCAGACCCCGCAACGTGTTTAAGTGCACCCGCTCCCTGCCACTGAAATGTACCTGTTACTGTTCCTGAGAACGTCACACTAATATGTACTTCTATTGTGATTCCTTTTGCAATTGTTGTAAAACCATAACTTGCCCTTAATAAAACAAAGAATTACAAAAAAATGTTTTTCCAAATTCTCTGAATCAGTTATAATGAAAAAAAAAAAAAGAAAAGAAACCGACTACAGAGAGCAGGTGATATCAGCAGCCAATCAGAACTTAAGATTTCACAAAGGGGTAATGAGGGCCGCACACCGGTAAATCCTTACGTTCCAAGATCCACCTTGTATCGGGCCGCAAATCTACAAACTCCTAATAAAGTAATACATATAGACGGGCATCACGTCTTCGGTAAAAACGATTTCTCTTTATTAAGACATAACAAGACCAATCTTAAAACACAAATAGGATTGTATATTTGCATATTGTATATTTGTGTTTTAACCTTGGACTTAAAGGGACACTAAAACCACAAGAGACTTATATAGTCGATCTGGTACAAAGAGATTGTCCCTACAGTGTTCTAAGGACCCCTCTAGAGGCTATCACTCAGACATAATATCAAATTCCTAAAAAGCACTCCAACATAGGAATATATTGCTTACATAAATTTAGTGTGCTCCTTCAATAAACAGGAATAATTTCACCAAAAATGTAATAAGAACGTGAGACTGGAGATGGTTAATTTCATTGCACTCATCATTATTTATATGCTGAGTAATGTTTTCTATAAATAGAGCTCTTGAAGACCTATATGGTCAGTGTCGACATCATTACAGCAGAGTGTACTGTGCCTTTTCCTGAATGAGTTACAATGGTCATTATCTTGAAAAATACACTGCTGCTATGAGACATCCCACTTGCCTTATTTCAATATCATGCTTATTCTACAGATTACACAATAGGCAAGCTCTCTGTCACCTACCTTGGAATACCTAAGTGTTCCTGATCGCAAAACCTAGCCTGGTTAACTAAACAGTGAACCTAGCTGAGGGTGAACTGGTTATGGCTGCTATTAGTTTGCAGAGCAGTTACAATCATCTTTTGTGATTAGTGCCCTACATTCCCAATGTGCACATATAGAGTGATCATAAATATATATGTGACCCCCGCGGGCCCCGGTCTGCCTGTACAATGAAGAGGGAACCCAGCAAATGCAATCTTCAGCTTCCACCAGCTCCTTTCTCTAACTCTTGTGAGCGCCCAGCCATGAGAGCCCTCTGCGGATTACCATGGTAACGCTCCTTGCGACATATAGGGCGGGCTCTTGGCAGTTGGCGAGAGGAGGTGCCGGAAGCTGGAGATTGCGTTCGCTGGGCCCCCTCTTCAATATATAGGTGCCTGTCAGTCTGCACAGTGACACCGGACCACTAGGGAGTGTACGTGGGGGATAAACTAGTTATCCAAAAAAACACTCATGGATAGGGGTTAATGGGATATGATTGGTCCACACAGACTAAAGGGATATTCTGATTGAAGTGTCTCATCTGCTGTGGAAGGGGTCTGCGCGCAATCATCAGCAGACTCTGACTCAAAAATTTTCAAGATATGTAAAAAATTTTAAATTTTATTTTTTTTATTTTTTTATTTTAAATGTGCAATATTTGTAAGCTTTATATGTATGTTTTTTTTTGTTTTTTTGTTTTTTAATATAGGGCCTATTTTTATCTATACTAACCCTTTAAAAATATATATAACTATCCTCTTTTTGTAACACCCCCTCAATTTGTGCAATTGTCCGCATCTTGCTGCCAAATGTAGCAGAAGGGTTAAAAAAGCCAATGCAGAACTCTTTAAAATGTACCCTTCGTATGCCAAAGTGGTATGCAAATCATTTGCTTCACACCTTCCATAACATCAATCCAGAAATCTTAAAGAATACACAAACAGAACATGTTCTTCTCTTTTCAGAACAAGTAACACAGCATCACATTGCTTCTCAAATTTTTGCAATGCAAATTAATTTGTCAGTCTGAATTTCCATATCCCTTTGCAATGACACTGTGATCCTAATCCGGATTTATGACATCATCTTAGATTTAGCTTAAAGAAGACTTGCTACGAGTAACAGGTGTGTATTAAGCATCAGTACTGCCGCCATAGCCATTTCTTAGCTTTCACGGAAAAAGACAGGATTTCATAGACCCATGAGTACCGATCACGTCGAATTCGCAGCGAATGGGACTTGTCTGAAGATTATGAAGTCCATTCCTGAAGAAAGCATTTCAATGAGTCACACAGGAGCTTCAGGTCCCATAAAAGGTCATTAGCAATTGTATTCTGATTTTCACAGACACAGTAGCAATGAATTCACTGTGTTAGCCTGAAGTATACTGATTTGTTGATGGAGTTATTCACTAAGCTGGGAATTGTAGAGAATCGACAAGGTAAGTACACTTTTTAGGCCAAGCTACTTGAACAGAAAAAAAGAATCCTAATTTAGGGAATTTCTCCCATTTACGAATTTTGAATTATAATTTGCAATACCATAATCAGATCTCCCTGCTTTTCAATCCAACTGGTTTGTAAAATGTAGCTTAAAATAAGTAAATTTGATAACAAAAACTATTCAGGCAGTTTTAACCTTTTTGACCTCTGAAATGTTTATTCATTTGTTTAATATGTGGGTTTTTTTTTATACAGAATGTTCTAATGATGTATGTGAAGAAAGCTCTATATTTCAATAATGTATCAGAATATGTGCTGATACAGACATTGTGTTGCAAATATGTATTGAATAAAATCTGACTATTCCATGCAAGAACGAGAAGTAGTTTGTTTTACAGTACAGGCAATTATATCAATATAGTGTGTTAAATACCAACATGTACGTACAGAACAATTTTAAAAGGCATACACTGTTAGAAATCCCATAATTCCATAGGCCCACGCTTTGCATTATGGGATTTGTGTTCATGGATTGAAGGATTCATCTTACTCTTTTGATAGCTCATAATACTTTAGAGATAATTCTCATTTAATTAATTTACTTAGATTACAGTGAGTCCATTTGCAATAAATAAGTGATTTATGTTGCGCAATGTTCTCACCACCATCTATATTAAAGGGTTAGATAAATGATTGCTTATTTTATGTTATTCTATGGAGTCCCATTCCAGCCATTTTTTCAGCATTGTATAGTGAATACTTTTAAAGCACGCACAAATGGAAATGGCTTCAAAATGGGTTGCTTTGCCTTCTTTTCGATCAACCACAGACTCAACTGTGGCCAGTTGAATGTGATGAGCTTGAGCCTTTTTTCAACCTAGATTACTATATAGTTGAATAGCTGAAAAGAGACTTGCGTCCATCAAGTTCAGCCTTCCTCACATTTGTTTTTTGCGGTTGATCCAAAAGAAGGCAAAAAAACCCAGTTTGAAGCACTTCCAATTTTGCAGCAAACTAGGAAAAAAAATCCTTCTTGACCCCAGAATGGCAGTCAGATTTATCCTGGGATCAAGAAGCCATTACCCTACATTGAAAAATTATATCCTTGAATATTCTGTTTTTGCAAGTATGCATCTAGTTGCTGTTTGAACATCTGCATGGACTTTGATAAAACCATTTCTTCAGGCAGAGAATTCCACATCCTTATTGTTCTTACAGTAAAAAAAAACTTTCTTTGCCTTAGACAAAATCTTCTTTCTTCCAGTCTAAATGCATGACCTCGTGTCCTATGTATAGCCCTGTTTGTGAATAGATTTCCACACGATGGTTTGTATTGGCCCCTAATATATTTGTATAATGTTATCATATCCCCTCTCAGCCGATGTTTTTCTAAACTAAAGAGATTTAAATTTGTTAAACTATGTTATTATATATTCATTTGAAAGATCCTATTTTCAAAGTTCATGGTCTTCATTCAGTGTTGTGGGGAAGAAACAGGAACTGGCTGAAATTTCTCAGCCAGTCTTTTTATTTCCTTGTTTCCTTCAGATACCAGCAAATCCATCAAATTTACTCTCATGCAACTATTATCGTTCATTTATTTAAATTCATAAAATGCCATTCTGTTATAGAAATGTCACCACCTCCAAATTTCCTATAGAACCAAACAAAAGTGAATACTGCAGTGTTCACAATGTCTTTATTCAATCTAAACTAAAGTATCAGATTTCAAAGTTCAGACTTTAATCTAGATTTGAAGGGGAAAAAAATTGTCCAAGTCAGCAAAGTGTTCCATTTTTGGTTTATCCTTTCATTTTTCTAAAAAAATTACAACATGAATTACCACTGAGTCAGGAAATAATATAATTTTCCTGGGACAGAACGAAAGGACAATCTGAATCTTTCCTACATAGCAAGGGATGTTTTTATTTATAATATTATAGTAGTCGGTAGATTAACTGATTGAGACACTCCTTATTCTATTCCCCCATCTGTTGTTGCATATATTGGTGTTCACGTTGGTATGCAATGTCTCCAATTACCTTGTTCCCAGGTGAACGTCTATAGTCAGATCTTACCTGTGCAATAAAGACAACTCATGCAATCAATATTTCAGTCCTTTAGCATTGACTTACCCCAGTCGGGCAGGACGACTAAAATAACAAATTAATATATTGTTGTACACAAACTGTTTGATGGAATATAGGTCGCTAAACTTACATTATAACTACTTTTCTGTGTTTTGTCTTTTGTATTTTTGTTTTTCATGGTTTGTATTGTGTATCTTTGCAACGAGTCAGGTGTGTGTGTGTATTTCTCGGATTACAACAGGGAAGCCGAACAGATGGCTTCTCGAAAAATCTTTAGCTCAGCTCTAATTGCATTAATAGTTCACTTGGTGATAAAAAGGGATTGACGCTATGTTATCTCTGGGTTACAAACAGCATTACGCTCTCTTTCACGGTGTTATGAATACAACCAACTGTACACACACGTGCCGCGGTTTTTCCCGGTTTAATTGTTAAACCTCTGTGCTGGATTTATAGAACCTTACAAAGGTCGAAAAAGGAAAGCCGGGGGAAGGAGAAGTTGCCTTTTCTGTTGAACCTTGTTCTTTGTATAATTTGTATCGAATTCTTGATAAGAAAGTGATTTCACTGTGTTTGTTTGCGTTTGTGTGTAACATTGAATGCAGAGCTTTTACCTGTAAGATAACGTTCTTATTTCGAGCAGAACAAGTGAACGAAGAAATAACTACAGCTCACAAATATTAGAGGAAGTTGAACAGCAAAGACATAGGCAAATAGTGGAATGGGCATCTCACCGATTGGCACAATGTACGAGGCAAGAATATATTCGCCACAAAATTAAGCAATATTGTTTTTTAAGAATAGCCGAGCTGCACAGGTGTTTTTGGTGTTTTCGGAAACACTAAGCCAAAGTAAAGCTGTAATCGAGAAAGACTTAAACCATAGACATTGGTGAGCAGAAACACTAAAAGGCCGACTTCCTAAAGCCAGACAGGGTAAGTATTTGACATCACAGCACAGTTACACCATAATTCTATCTACTGACTGGAGTAATTCTGCCACAGCATCAAAAAGAGCTTCCAACCAGAGTAAATACTGCAGTTTTAATTGGTATAAATAAGCAAACTTGTGTAAAAAATTTTTTTTTAAAAAATAATTTCCAGGCTAATCATGGCAGCATATACACATGGGTTAGCTCCTCCCCTTACAGCCGATAGGACAGGAAAACCACCAAGGTTTTAAAAGGAGGCTCCATCCCTAAGGTCCTCAGTCTTTTTCCTGTCCTACAGCCCTTAGGACGTGAGCAATTTGCTCCCTTAACTTACGGACATGTATGTTTTTTTATCTTTATTACTTTATTTGCCTGTTTTACTGTAGTACATTATGCAGTTGTGCTTTTATGCTGTGATGCATTTAAGCTTTGATATCTTTAAACTAGTGCATTATACTGCTGTACCTTATTTTTAAGATTGTGGTACATTATGCGGTTGTGCTTTTGCTAGGAAGCATTTAACCCCTTAAGGACCAAACTTCTGGAATAAAAGGGAATCATGACATGTCCCACATGTCATATGTCCTTAAGGGGTTAAGCTGTGTTGCATTTCAGCTGTGTGGCATTTAAAACTGTTTCATTTAAATTTGCATTTAATACTTTTGCATGTATTGAAACTGCAGTACATGTGGGAAACTGCAGTGCATTTGAAGACTGAAATATTTAAAACTGTGATACATTTTGAAAACTGTGTTACCTTTTATATCTTGAGGCCTTTAGACTGTGGTGCCTTTAAACTTTGACTTTTTGCACGTGGTTGCCTTTTCAACTCCCTTGCAGGCACTTTTGTTATCTATGTTGCTTCCCCTCGGTCCCAGTGATTTATTCCCGGTACCCTGGGTGTTTAGGGGCCATGTAGGCTTCAGACAGAGTCCTCTCCCTGGTCTCTAAACAGCAAACACACTCGGAATAGGCCCACATGTGTGCAGTTTGTGCCTTATTGGGCCTAATACAGATGACTTGCATTGTGGGAATACAAGTTGTGGCAGCCATCTTGGATAAGGGCAATTGCCAGAAAGTGCCTAAAATAAAGGGAAAAGTACAGTAAACCTACCACACTTATTTGGTAAGTATTTGCAGTGTCTCCAGACATGGATAAGTGCTGTCTTCAGCCTGTTTTAAAGCTGTTTCGCTGGTTTCTTATAGAATTTAACAGTGCACATTTTTTCTTAATACTTACCACAGGTAATATTTAGTTATTATTATTTGTCAGGTGTCTGATTCTTCACCAGGATCTGGTTATGAGGTGAAAACAGTGGAAGGAATCGGTTATGCACTGACTTCCTCCAGAAGGTTGTCGCTTCAGCATGACCTATCACTGTGCAGCCACATGACATGCAGGCAGGGCTTACAAAGTAAGTTCCAGAGGCCTTAGGGGTAAGAAAAGAGGCCAGGCTTTACCCTGTGGAGGAAGTTATTTCCAACCCCGGAACTACACCACCTAAGTTGCACACTTATGGATCATAGGTGGACGCAGACCTATCCTATTTTACGCCTACCATTGCAGGAGGCCAGCCAGCTGTGACTTCCGCTGCTGTTTCTACAAACATGAAATATGTGATTTAAGATCTCAAGGCTACTATGGAGAGAGATATTAAAAGCCAAGATTGAAGAGGCAGTCTGAAGTCTTCAGGTTACAACTGACTTCTTCACAGAAACTTCCCTAGATGTAACTAGGATATTCTCTGGATCAAATGGCTTTGTCTATAGCAGCTAGGAAAGCATTATGGTTCTATTTCTGGGATGATGACTCATCCTCCAAGTCTGCCCTCTACACCATTCTATTTGAAGGGGTGGTGCTGTTTGGGGAAACTTTGGATAATTCCATTGAAAAGGCGAATGAGGGCTGCAAGATATTGGTACCTTAGGATGGAAGTTCCAAGGATCCCAGCTCCTCATAGTCATAGTCAGACCGGAGAACCTCCAGTGACCAGTATTTCTGAGATACATGGAGCTGCTGGCCCTGCAGGGAATACTCCAGAGGTGACTCATGGCAGTTGGTAAACCTACCTTTCAAGGTTCTAATGGAGCTATAACGCAGTCGTTTTGCTCTTCAGCAATGAACATATCTCCTCCGGTACTAGGAGACTCATTTTTCTGATCACACATACCTGGGCTCATCATACTCTGGAGGCTTGTGTGTGGTATCCATGGTCTAGATTGATATAGACTGGAGTTTTTTCTTAACGGGCACAGGAGTCCCCATACCAACAGTGGTATTAAGACCAATGAATCAAAAGGTAAAGCACTGAAGGAAGAAGCCTTCTGGACGAAGAGGTGATATTTTTTTTTTAGGTCCCAGAACAAGAGCGGTTCCAGGGACAAGTTTCGCCTCTCTTCTGGTGCTTAGAGGAAAAGCACAGGAAAGCCTACATTGGACATAAGAGGGGCCAACAAGAGGCTGAATGTCAGAGTCTTCGGGATGGAGTCAAGCAGATCCATATCTCAAGCAATCTGGAAGGATAATTTCCTTACCTCTATATATCTCAAGGATGCTTATTTTCAGTCCAATCTGCAGAGATCTTCGGCATTAGCTCAGAAGAGAACCTACCATTTGGCCTCAGTGGCCCCAAGAATCTTTATATGTGCTTATAGTGTTATTGAGAGTCCAGAACTCCACCTGGTTCCATTAGCTGGAGGATCTACTTCTGATAGCCTTGGACCCTCAGAAGGCAGGCACACAGAGGTATATAGTTCTTTCATAACTCCTAAAGTTTGGCTGCTTGATGAATATCAAGAAAAGCAGTTTCAGACCAGCTCAGTGGTTGACATTCCCGAGTGGAAAATTCTATGCTCTGCTTTTCCCTATCTCGGGAACAGTTCCACAGATTGTAAAGGTTTTCTCTCCCAGTTTCTTCATTTCTGCTTGGTAACAGCAAGAAAATAGATACAACTACTAGGAATCCTGGCTTCCACCAGCAGACTTGTCAGATGGGCCCAATGGCATCTCTGGATTCCTTACAGATCCTTCCTATCTTGATCCAACAAGAGAAAGATTATTGGTGTCAGCCACTTACTATGTCCCCCATCAGTGGAGTTACACCTTCCCTGGCAGCTGAAAGAGGGATTAGATCTCTGAGTTTCCTGTGAACAGAACCTCATTGGTCGATTATTAGCTCGAATTCCAGTTTTTATAAGATTGGTTGCACAGTGTTTGGAACATGTTGCACAATATTTCCATTCATTTGTATGGAACTAAGAGTCATTTTCAAGGTTCTTCTTCACTTCAGATGCTTGCTGAAGAATGAGTGGGTCCAAATTTGCTCAAAAATCAATGCAACTGTATCCTATATTTACCAAGATGGGTCTCACAGATACGTATTGATGGAATTCCAGCCCATAATCAGGGCACAGAAGAACAACCAGTGGCTCAGAATACAATGGCTGTTTGCTAGAGCTGAATAACTGTGGACAAGGTGGATTGGCAACCAGGTCCTGACGTATCCTCAGGGTTGACGCAGATTGTCTGATACCCTACATAGATCTGATGGCCATTTCTTGGACCTACCAGGTCCAGAAGTATTTTTTACATGCTAGGACCAGAATGCTCAGGTTCAGGATACACTGACTCAAATTTAGAATTTTAGTCTGATGTACATATTTTCCTGTTTTCGACTTTCCTAAGAAGGCAATGCAAAAGGTGACAGTGGAAGACCGTGTCGACTCAAATTCCTATGATGAATAAGATGATTCTGGAACCTCCAAGGGAAATTCCTGTATGTCCAGACCTAT
This sequence comes from Pelobates fuscus, assembly GCF_036172605.1. Taxonomy (NCBI): domain Eukaryota; kingdom Metazoa; phylum Chordata; class Amphibia; order Anura; family Pelobatidae; genus Pelobates; species Pelobates fuscus. Next base: position 34,603,938 of record NC_086329.1, on the reverse strand, counting down.
TACAAGGCCCCATGACACACCAGGATCCTCAAGTTCTGGTGTTGATGCAGGGGTCCATATTAGTATAGGCATCCCTGAGACGGTCATTGAGATCCTCTTACAATCCTATACAGGCTTTACTAAGCTTGACATGCTTTTGTCTGTTGGAATTACTCCTCGTTCAGGCCTTGAAAGGTTCTGTGTTATAACACTCTAGAGGAGCACTTAGCTGCACTTTGCTTCATATAGGCATTGATTGAAATCATGCCTCCACTGAGTGTGGTGAAGCCAATATGTGACGTACCACTGGTCTCACGGGCCCTGACTGAACCATTATTCGAACCTCTAGAATGAGCTTCCATGGTGGTAGCACAGAAAGTGCTGGTGGCTGGTACCCCAGCAAGGAAAATGGGTGAACTCCAGGCTTGATCCTGTGAACCCCCTTTCACTACTTTTCAACAGATATGGTCATCTTGCATTTGGCATCTGAAGATCCTGCCTATGGTGAATGCTTATCTAGGTCATTCTCTACATGTACTGAAGGGTACCGATTGAGCGTTGATATCCCTTGTGCTTTGCTTCATGTAAGCAACAATTGAACTCAAGCCTCCGCTGTGGGTGTTGAAACCAATATGTGACGTACCACTGGTCTCACAGACTCTGACTGAACTTCTAGCAGGAGCTTCCATGATTTTAGCCCAGACGTTGCTGTTGCTGGTGACTTGTACCTCAGCAAGGTGAATGTGTGCACTTAGCTGCACTTTGCTTCATATAGGCATTGAATGAAATCATGCCTCCACGGAGTGTGGTGAAGCCAATGTGTGACGTACCACTGCTCTCATGGGCCCTGACTGAACCATTATTCAAACCTCTAGAAGGTGCTTTCATGGTGGTAGCACAGAAAGTGCTCGTGGCTAGTACCCCAGCAAGGAAAATGGGTGAACTCCAGGCTTGACCCTGTGTACCCCCATTCACTGAATTTCAACAGGATATGGTTGTCTTGCTGGTAGCACCAGAGATCCTGCCTAAAGTGAGAGCCTTTCAATGCCATTCTCTACCTGTACCAAAGGATTTGGGGCATTCTCCACTAGTACTGTTACAGCATCTCGTGGGCTTCCATGGCAATGGTCTCTGCTGAAACTTTGTAAAGTTGGCATTTGGACCTCTTTGAAATAGTTTGTCCTGCATTACATATTGGACATTGATGTAATTCGTGAGGCACAATTTGGACGTCACGTCCGTTCTCTACCTGTGCTGGAGGGTATCAGGGCACTCTCCTCTCATGCTGTTGCAGCATCATGGGTTGCCATGGTAATGGTTTCCGCTGACACTTTTTGTTAGCTAGCATTTGAACCTCTTTAGACACGTTTGTCTGGCATTTCATACTGTTCGTTAAAACAGTCTATGATGCACAATTTGGTACTCAAGTACTTAACTCAGTTAATTCTTCTATCTATGTTGAATTATTCTGATTATTTGATTGGCTATTCTGTCCCTCCCTTTGTAAGCGTGGGTATTCCCCATGTGTATATGCTGCCATGATTAGCCTGGAAAAAGGAAAATTTACTCATACTTACCGTAATTTTCTTTTCCTGGCTATTATTCATGGCAGCATATACTTCCCACCCATTAATGTCTCTATTTATGTACTGTAGAGCTTGTAAACTGACTGAGGACCTTAGGGATGGAGCCTCCTTTTAAAACCTTGGTGGTTTTCCTGTCCTATCGGCTGTAAGGGGAGGAGCTAACCCATGTGTATATGCTGCCATGAATAATAGCCAGGAAAAGAAAATTACGGTAAGTATGAGTAAATTTTCCTTTATAGTTTAGTGGCTCTAATCCAGGGAAATTAAACCCTTTCAGTGCCAGTGTAGTACTGGACAGGAAGTAAAACACTGTAAACTAATGTTGGTTGAAGACCGGAGGATTGCCCATAATGCTTCTTGTATCCCCTAGGCTGTGAGGGAGAGGGTAATAATATAAAACTTGAACGGGGTCCTCAAGCCCTTTAGCCTAATTAAAATTATGGAGCTAAAGTTGCCTAATTCCTTGGGCCCTATTAAAATAAAATTTAAAAAAAAAACACATGCTGAAAAATCAGGCCCAACATGGGAACTAGATCACATGGCCTCTGCCCTATTGTTGGACACTTTTCCAACCACAAGATCAAAGTTGGAAAGGGAACTATGTTACATGAGCCACTTTATGCCATGGCCACCCCACAACTCTTATTACTGTCAGCCACCCAGTTGGCACTCTTGGTTAAAATGTTCCTTTAATAGCTCTGAAAACCGTCCCAACCTGGCAGTCAGTCCTGTTGGTGGTTCTTGGTCCTTGGCCAATATCACAAAAAAATGTAACTTTAAACTCTATACACCTTAAAGAGCAAGACCTAGCACTATGGACGTGAACAGTTGCCCATGCACCCTACTAAAGTGAGAGAACACGTAGCACGGATTTGGGCTTCTTGGCCTTCATTTGATCAATTATCTAGTAACATTGCAGATGATCAAGCCCCTGGATTCCTTCCTGGATGATACACTGTATCTCAAACTAACATGTGTGATGGCTAAGGAGACATTAAATCCATATTGTACTTTTTTTTTTTTTTAACGCAATAAACATTTAATTTATTATTCTTATTATCATGGTCATTTATATAGCGCCAACATATTCCGTAGCACTTTACAATATCATAAGAGGGGGGATATCACTATAAATAAGACAATTAAAAGAAAACTTATAGGAACGATAGGTTGAAGAGGTGGGGTGTAAAATGCAGTAGGACCGGAAATAGCAATCAAATAAGGTGGGAGTGAATCAGAGCTGGAGGAGAGAGTAGAGTGCTGCCCTTTAGGAAAGAGCAGGAGACACGTATGTGAGGTTGAGGTTACTCTGGGAGGCCGTAAGCTTTCCTAAAGAGATGGGTTTTAAGGCGCTTCTTAACCCCTTAAGGACTCAAGACATGTGTGACATGTCATGATTCCCTTTTATTCCAGAAGTTTGGTCCTTAAGGGGTTAAATGATTGAAGACTAGGGGAGAGTCTGATGGCGGAAGGCAGGCTATTCCATAGGAAGGGAGACACCCGCGAGAAGTCATGCCGTATGCGTGCAAGCAGCGGAGGAGTAGGTTCACAGGCAGAGTGGGAGACTGAAAAGGGGCATACCTACGGATCTGTGAAGAGATATAAGAGGGGCTAGAATTGGTCAATGATTTATAGGTATGGGTTAACACTTTGAATTGAATCCTATAGGATACAGGAAGCCAATGTAAGGACTGAGAGAGGGGTGAGGTGTGAGAGGACCGACTAGAAAGGAAAATCAGCCTGGCAACAGCATTCATTACAGACTATAGCGGAGCCAATTAGGAGAGGGTTACAATAATCCATGCGGGAAATTACTAGAGCATGGACAAGCTCCTTATTAGCATCTTGCGTAAGAAAGGAGCGGATGCGGGCTATGTTTCTAAGATGGAATCTACAGGACTTGGTAACATGCTGGATCTGAGGCTCAAAGGTGAGGCCAGAATCAAGTATGACACTAAGACAGCGCGCTTGCAAAGATGAACTGATGTGGATACCATTAATTTGAAGGGAGAGCAAAAGAGGAGGATCAGTATTAGGAGGAGGAAAGACAAGGTGCTCAGTTTTAGAGAGATTTAGTTTCAGAAAGCGGGAGGACATCCAGTCAGAGATGGAAGAAAGGCAAGCAGTGACACGTTGCAGGACGGCAGGGGAGAGATCCGGGGTGGAGAGTTATATCTGGGTGTCATCAGCATACAGGTGGTAGTGGAATCCAAATGAGGCAATAAGTTAGCCAAGAGAGGCAGTATAAAGAGAAAATAGAAGGGGACCAAGGATAGAGCCTTGGGGGACTCCAGACAGGACGAAGGGATAAGTTATCATTAGAAAAGGAGACACTGAATGAGCGTTGGGAGAGATAAGAGGAAAGCCATGAGAGGACAGAGTCACAGAGACCGAGTGATTGAAGAGTTTGAAGAAGAAAAGCATGATCAACAGTGTCAAAGGCCGCTGAGAGGTCAAGAAGAATTAGTATGGAGTAGTGGCCTTTGGATTTAGCTGCGATTAAGTCGTTAGTAACTTTGATAAGAGCAGTCTCAGTAGAGTGGAGGCGGCGAAGCCAGATTGAAGAAGGTCAAGGAGAGAGTTGGAATTGAGGAAGTGAGACATGCGGGTAAAGACAAGTCTTTTCAGAAGCTTTGAGGAAAAAGGGAGCAGGGACGATAGTTAGAGGGGGAGGATCAAAAAGATGAAAGACCTAGGCATTAGACTATACAGCCTCTACGGACTATGAAAGCCCACTTTTACTTTCAAAAGCTTTTGTCTAAAGTGACTGCAGCAAACAGTCTGTTTCTCAGTTTAAAAAGATAAAAAAGATAAATGTACTCTTTACTATTGTTTTCTTTTTATGTTTGAATGCAATATCTATAGAACACCTTAAAAGAAAGTGGCCAATGCCATCAACTCCACCTGATAACAGCAGCTAGTAGATTGCTAATTCCATCCAATAAGCTGCTTCTGCTCACCAACAGAATATTGAAGAAGCCGTACTTTTATAGCACCTTATAAATCATTGCACAATGTATACATTTTAGTCTTTGCTAATATTTCACAACCTGATCGACAGAAGCTTTTGTGACCACGTGGTAGTAGTTAACATTGCTGTTCTAACTGTATAATTAATCCTTTATCATTACGAGCATTTCATAATTCAATCATAATGAGTTTAATTACTCTTGACTAGTGTCCATTGATCTGAGTTAAGTGTGAAGTGAGATTGTGTTTGCAGTATAGTTTGTCACGTTACCTTTGAACTAGTTTCATGGTAGTTCTGGAATCTCTTTGTTTACATAAGCTGAGATAAAGCTGTGATTTTTTTTGATTTTTTTTTCCGGAACAGACTGAGCTTACATAGGAGACAAGGAGATATCCAAATAATTATACAAAAAAAGTAAAAATATATATATTTTCATAGCCTGCTCTATACCTCTCTATCTTCAGTGTTGCAACTATGCACAATGGGGTCCATACTGGAACATTTTGTTCAAGGAACCAATACTTTTATCCTTTCTCTTCTCTGTTCCATCAAGAAGAAATGTATATACTTTTTTCGTGCAGGACATCGGTGGACGGGGTATAAGGAGACGGGTCAGTGACACACACACCCGAAGGGGGCAGACCTGTCTGGAAAGGATGTGGATCTGCCCTGAGAATTGGCAAGTCAACCTGGTGTGAAAGCACTTTAAGCTGCCTGCCAATCAAACAGGCTGGCCTACCAAGGGCAGACTGCACAGGGGGCATTGTTTCAGTGTCCTGACCATATTAAGCAAAAATGTAATGAAATGCTTGCACTATGCTTTTTTTGGGGACTGTTCCCTAGTGTCCCCCAAACCGGGACACCAGGGAACAAAGTTGGGAGACAGTGGGACAGGATCCTAAAATTGGGACTCTCCTGCCAAAATCGGGAATGTTGGGAGGCATGAAAATGGCAGTTGGTTCTAAAATCAATAGGAATATAGAATCAATAAAAATGTAATCTCAGTGGCATGTATACCTCTTCCTGATATGATACACATTGCCCAAATGACTGCCTTATTTTAGTAAAAGTAGAATAGATTACCAAATGTTTCACCCACTCTGTGACTATGTGTTATTTAGTTACCATGAAAAGAACCATTTTTATTTTATTTTTTACAGAAAATACATCGTTTAGCTTTTTTTTGGACTCTTTTATTGCAAAAGTTAGAAAAACAAGATATTTGTATACAAACACTGTTGTTTTCATTCTTCTGATAAATGAAATATGGGGAAGAATGCTTCACTAATTCAAAGAAATAATAGCAGGGTTATTTGTTAAAGTGACAATTCAAAGTGAATTTAAAATTTAAGGTCAAAATAGCTGCACTGGAAACATTCTGTACATTAGCTGTTCTTCAGTTCAGCTTTTACTTTTAATTCACATTAAATTCACTAATTCGACGATTAACCCTGCTGATATTAAACTGGAATTAACACTTGTTAATATGAAATTTCTTAGTGTTTGTGCCACTTTGTTCCATTTTTGTCCATTACTTCAAATCTAATAAATAATATCCATTCTAATTAGTGGATTTGGCTGCTACATCCATGCCTGTTTTATCGCTGTAGGGTACACAAGCACAATGTCATCCCAACTCTGTGTGCAAACATTGAGAGCAGCATGGCCCATATTGCAGAACTCGATTCTTTCATTAGAGTGTGCCATAGAAATTGTACGACATGTCCAAAAATCAAACCATGAGAACAGCCCCAGACTAGTCTTCCTCCTATTCTAACCTTTATAGTTGGCATTTTGTAGTCAAGGCAGAAAGTGTAGTACAATCTAAAAACAATCTATAGAAAAAAAGAGAGACAAAAAACAAAAGAAAAACTCAGAGTAGTATAGTGCACACACTAGAAAATTAAGATAAGGTTAGGTGATATGCACTCACAAACCAATTCTTGGTAGCAGGCACAACAATAAAACGTGCAGAGAATACATCAGTTCTTCAGAGAAATCGTAGTCCATGTAAAGAAAAAAGAGAGTCATAGTGCAGAATATCCTAAATTAAATAATACACTCTAATAATCAGCTTTGATATTCATATGGTTTCCATGGACACTGCACCAGTTTTAGAACTTTGATTGATGTTTATGTATAACCCCTATTGTGCCTGAAGTGATTTGTCAGTAGAAGCAGGCCAAAAAACAATAACTTTTATGACACGAAGGAGGGATTGTGTCAAGTGCCAAGTTCTCAGCCTTTCGTCCTACAAGAATGAAAGCCTGCAGAATATGTTTCTCATCTAACAATATTTTGGATTGGGAAATAAAACTTCTCAATGTGATTTATTTTGAAGTCTTTGGACGAAAAAAATACTGAAATACTGGCCTTTTGTTTAGAAACAGTAATTTCTATAAATTTTCGAAACGCTAGAAAAATATATATTAAAAAATACTAACATGTTTATACTATTCTTGAATTGGAAAGGATAGCTTCTCCTAGAATTAGGCCCTGGGGGCGCAAAATCAGGCTGACCGGAAGGAGAGAAGCGCACTGCGCTCCCCTCCAACCGACGACCTATTGTAGCGTGGCCGAGCGCCCGGTTCTGCGGGCGCGCGAGGGAGCACTCTCCCATGTGTGCTTCCTCTTCAGCTCCCTCGCGCGCCGCATACTGATACCGGAGCCGAAAGATGATGTCATCTTCCGGCGCCGGCATCCCTACGCGGTGCGCGAGGGGGCTGAAGAGGACGCACACATGGGAGCCTACCTACCCGCCCAGGAGCCCAGCAGCACCACTGGACCCCAGGGAATCCTTTCAGCACTCCAAAAGGTAAGGAGGCTGGGGGATTAAATAAAAAAAAAATGTTAGTGTGAGTGTTAGTGTGTGTGTGTGTCTGCTAGTGAGTGTCAGTGTGTGTGTCTGCTAGTGAGTGTCAGTGTGTGTGTCTGTTAGTGAGTGTCAGTGAGTTTCAATGAGTGTCTGCTAGTGAGTGTCAGTGTGTGTCTGCTAGTGAGTGTCAGTGAGTGTGTCTGCTAGTGTCAGTGAGTGTGTCTGCTAGTGTCAGTGAGTGTGTCTGCTAGTGTCAGTGAGTGTGTCTGCTAGTGTCAGTGACTGTGTCTGCTAGTGTCAGTGTGTGTGTCTGCTAGTGTGTCAGTGAGTGTGTCTGCTAGTGAGTGTCAGTGAGTGTGTTACTGTGTGTCTCTTACTGAGTGTTTTGTGTGTGTATTAGTGAGTCTGTTTGATGTCTGTTAGTGAGTGTGTGTTTGTCAGTGAGAGTGTATGTTTTGCAAGTGAGTGTGTATGTATGTCTGTCGCTGAGTGTGTCTGTCAGTAAATGTGTGTGTCTGTTAGCTGGTGTGTATGCATCTGTTCATGAGTGTGTGTGTGTGTGTCTTCAGCACTTACCTTTCTCTAGCGCCGGACTCCCTTGGCGCTGGGGATCTCTCCGCCTCTCAGCTCTGAATGCTCTTGCCGCGCACGCATTCAAACCGCCCATAGGAAAGCATTACTCAATGCTTTCCTATGGACGTTCAGTGTTTTAGAATAGCGGAAGCTCCTCTAGCGGCTGTCAGTGAGACATCCACGAGAGGCTGGATTAACCCTCGGTGAAACATTGTTTTCAGCTGCAGGGTTAAAACTAGAGGGACCTGACACCCAGACCACTTCATTGAGCTGATGTGATCTGGGTGTCTGTAGTGGTCCTTTAAGTGTGTGTGCATCTGCATGCACTGGCGTACATACCGCGGTCGCAGGGGTCACAGCCCTGCAACCCCTGCGACCAGGTGCCCGCCGCCATGTGTTGCGGTCCCGGCCCGCCAGAGTAAGCGCGAGAGGGGGGGGTGGGGGGGGTGCACGGATCAATTAGCACTTCTGCACCTACCCGGGTGTCTGCCGCAGGCTGTGTGGAGGGGGCGAGGATATGAATGACATCATATCCCTGCTCCCTGTGTACCACACAGCGCGGCTGGCGCTCTGTGATGGGGCTGGGCTGCAGGACAGGACTCCAAGGAGCCAGACAGCATGCATCCAGGGGACAAGATTGAACTGATGTAAGTATGTAATTGTGTATGTCTCTGTATGTATGTATGTCTCTGTATGTATGTATGTATGTAGGTCTCTGTATGCCTGTATGTCTTTGTATGTATGTTTCTGTATGCCTGTATGTCTCTGTATGCCTGTATGTCTCTGTACAAAATGTATGTGTCTGTATGTTTCTGTATGCCTGTATGTCTCTGTATGTACAAATGTATGTGTCTGTATGCCTGTATGTCTTTGTACGTATGTGTCTGTATGCCTGTATGTCTCTGTATACCTGTATATATGTATGTGTCTGTATGACGTTATGTCTCTCTATGCGCGTATGTCTTTGTATGCCTGTATGTATGTATGTGTCTGTATGCCTGGATGTCTCTGTATGTATGTTTCTGTATGTCTATGTATGTATGTATGTGTCTGTATGACGGTATGCCTCTGTATGTATGTCTTTATATGCCTGCATGTCTCTGTATGCATGTATGTCTCTGTCTGTGTCTGTATGTCTCTGTATGATTATTTCTGTGTTTGTATGAAACTTATTTTAAACGCCTGTGTAACTAAAAATCCTAGCACCGGTCCTGAATACCAGCCTGAACTACTTGCTTCCAACCCTGCTTAATACCAGCCTGAACTACTTGCTTCCAACCCTGCTTAATATCAGCCTGAACTGCTTACTTCCAAGCCTGCTTAATACCAACTGAACTACTTACTTCCAAGCCTGCTTAATACCAACTGAACTACTTGCTTCCAAACCTGCTCAATACCAGCCTGAACTACTCTGCATTCCTGTTTGACTTCTAACCTGCAAAATACCAACCAGAACTTAACAACTATCCAGCTTTATCCAACCATCCTGATTGTATTCTATTTGGTGCATATTGCGTAACTCCTGGTTTCTGTATACCTCCAACTTAATTGCCTATAATTTCTCTTATAGATTATTCTTAATTTTCCAACCTATTTATAGGTTTATAGGTTTATCTGTTCTCCTATTTCCACCTTGACCTTTTTGTCTAAACCCTTTATTTTCATAACCTAGTTATCCTTTCCTGTAAATTCAGTCAGGATATGTTTGCAGTCTCTTTCCTATTGTTTCTATCGGATGTATTGCTTATTTTATAATGTCCGTATCCAGCAATAAAGATCCTGATGTTAACCATGGCAATCGTCTCCTACCTGACCTGACCTGCTCAGGAGCATGACACTGGGTGAGTATTCGGCGGCATTCCCCTTGCGATTTGGGAACAACGTGCACCGGCCAGGACCCATACCGCTCTCTAGCAGGAGCAAACCCGGCAGGCGGCGTGAGGCCATAGATGGTAGACCATTAAGTTCTCCAGTTGTTACTCATGAAACTGTACCGTTACACATGTATACAGGGGTTGTACACTTTGAAACCATTCGGTTCCAGGTCATCACCTCTCTCTACCTAACACGTCGTGTTAGGGTACCCATGGTTACGTACTCACAATCCCATTTTCGACTGGGAGTCAGGGCAAATAAAATCATGGAGCAAAGCCTGCCACGAGTCTTGTACTATTGAATTCACCCCTTTGAATTCTATTAATGTTCCTACTACTTCTCCTTTGTCTACTGTTATACCCCCTCAGTACTTATTTCTCAAGACTGTCTTCGATAAAAGGGAGGCGATTTAAGACCGTGTATCGATTATAGAGGTCTAAATAAAATCACCATCAAAAATGCATACCCTATACCTTTAATTACGGAATTATTTGACAGGCTCAAACATGCTACTGTATTCACTAAATTGGATCTTAGAGATGCATACAATTTAATACGTATTAAGAAAGACCACGAATGGAAGACTGCATTCAACACTAGATCTGGCAGTTACGAGTATACTGTTATGCCATTTGGTCTATGTAATGCCCCAGCAGTATTTCAAGAATTTATTAATGACGTCTTAAGAGACTTTATTCACACATTTGTAATTGTGTACTTGGATGACATATTAATATACTCTACAGATTTACATACTCATCACAGACATGTTACAACAGTTCTGAAGACCCTTCTTGCTAATGGTCTTTATTGTAAACTGGAAAAATGTCTTTTTGACCAATCCGAAGTCCAGTTTTTGGGGTATTTGATTTCCGCTAAAGGTTTTCGTATGGATCCCCAGAAGCTTTCTGCTGTCATAGAATGGCCTCTACCACAAGGTTTGAAAGCCATTCAGCGTTTTCCTGGTTTCTCTAACTATTATAGACGCTTTATTAAAGGTTTTTCCTCTATTGTAGCGCCTATCACCCATATGACAAAAAAGGATGGCAATACTCGTGTCTGGTCTCCTGAGGCACTTCAGGCTTTTGAATTTCTTAAAACTTTGTTCGCCTCTGCACCTATTTTACAGCATCCTGTCCCCTCACTCCCCTATATTCTTCAAGTTGATGCTTCCGATATCGGGGTAGGTGCTGTCTCATCCCAGAGAGAGTCGCCTGACAAGCCATTGCATCCTTGTGGCTTCTTTTCCAAACAAATGTCCAAAGCAGAACAGAATTATGATGTGGGTAATCACAAACTCCTTGCTATTATTTTAGCACTTAAAGAATGGAGACATTTGTTAGAAGGAACTAAGGATCCCATCCTCATATTTACGGATCACAAGAACCTATCCTACCTTAGTGAGGCTAAAAGATTGTCTTCTAGGCAGGCTAGGTGTTCACTGTTTTTCTCTCATTTCAATTATATTATCACCTATAGGCCAGGTGATCGCAACACTAAAGCAGACGCTCTGTCCAGACAGTTCGAAACTGCTGACAAACAGGAGATTGATGTTACTCCTATCATTCCCCCAGACAGGATAATATCTACTACTATTTTGTCTATTTCCTCGTCCCTCTTGCAGGCCATACAAGCAAAACAAAGCATGGCACCTAGCGAGAGGCCTACTGATAAACTGTTTGTTGATGTTCCCGAGAGACGGGATATTCTGTCGTTGTATCATGACACTAAGACTGCTGGACATCCTGGTATTTCCAAAACGGTGTCAGCTGTTTCTCGGTATTTTTGGTGGGATTCCTTACGCAAGGATGTCACCAACTATATAGGTGCTTGTACTACTTGTGCCTGTATGAAATCTTCTCGTAGAGTTCCTTGTGGGCTGTTGCATCCGTTACCCGTTCCCGAGAGACCTTGGTCTAACCTGTCCATGGATTTTATTGTTGAATTACCCCCTTCGAATGGTAACAGTTATCCTAATGATAGTAGATCGGTTTTCCAAGATGGCTCACTTTGTGTCTCTTCGCAAGCTGCCCACGTCTAGGGAGCTGGCACTTATCTTCGCTAGAGAGGTGTTTCGGTTGCACGGCATTCCCGTATCTATTGTGTCCGATAGGGGTAGCCAATTTATTTCCAGGTTCTGGAAAGCCTTTTGTTCGGAAATGGGTATTTCTCTCTCATTTTCTTCCGCTTACCACCCCCAGTCTAATGGAGCTGCTGAACGTGCCAATCAATCTGTGGAGCAGTACCTTCGTTGTTTCGTATCCCACCATCAGAACAATTGGGCTGACCTTCTTCCTTGTGCTGAGTTTGCTCGGAATAACGCTACTCATGATTCTTCTGGCAAAAGTCCTTTTTACGTTGTCTATGGCCAGCATTCCGTTGTTCTTCCGGCTGCTTTCTCCTCACAGGGCATGCCAGTTCTGGATGAGCATTTGGCTGGTTTGCGTAATACTTGGGAGCAGGTTCAGCGTTCTTTGGTGGATTCCGCTGCTCGCCAGAACGTGCAGGCTGATAAGCGTCGCAGGGCGGCTCCTTCTTATGTCGTGGGGGACAGGGTTTTGCTTTCCACGTGAAATATTCGCCTCCGGGTGCCTTCTATGAAATTGGCCCCCCGCTTTATTGGTCCTTATCGTATTTTGCATAAAGTTAATCCTGTTTCGTATGCCTTGGGTCTTCCTACGAATCTGCGTATTCCTAATGTCTTTCACACCTCGTTGTTGAAGCCTTACGTATGCAACCACTATACCCGGCATACGCCTCCTCCCCCTCCTGTCTCTGTGGAGGGTCATGAGGAGTTTGAAGTTTCTGCTGTTCTTGACTCTCGTTTCCTTAGAGGTCGACTTCAGTACCTGGTGCATTGGAAGGGCTATGGGCCTGAGGAGCACAGTTGGATTTCCGCTGACGCTGTTCACGCTCCTCACCTTGTGCGTTCTTTCCATTCTCGTTTTCCTGCCAGGCCTGGCCCTCCCTGCCCGGAGGGCGTGTCCTCAGGGGGGGTACTGTAGCGGTACTTACCCTTTCCGGGGTCCGGCCGGGGTCCTCTGTTCAAACTGTTGTGCAGCAGCAGGACCGCGCGCAGCTCATCCGACGGCTGTGACAGGAAGGCTGGCAGTGACCGCGAGAAGCGGTCACGTATCCCGCCTGACTCTAAGAGCGCGCCGCGGGTATCAGGCGCGCTCTTAAAGGGGCAGTGGGAGCCTAAATTGGCAAAGGCCTCCCATTGGTCCCTGTCATGCCACACTCCCCATACACTTACCTTTTGGGGGCGTGGATATGACAGGGGCCAATAAAAATAGATGTTAAGGTATATATACTCACCTTTTTCCCTTCGTTCCTTGCCCTATCGTGGTTTCTGTTACAGTTCCCTTTAGCGCTTGTTGTGTTCAGTTGTGTTTCTTCGTACTTGACCTTGGCTTTGTTTCTGACTACGTTATCTCTTTATCCTCATCTGTTCTGTTTGCCGGCTTGCTGTTTACTGTGTACCAGACCCGAGCTAGTCCTAGTTTACTCTGTCTCTTTGTGCCCTTGACCTCGGATTACTCCTGACTCTGTACTCCTCTCATATACGTCGAGCCCGGCCATTCTAAGGTCCGGTAGACGTATCTCACCTCTGTGCTGTCTTCTGTTTAGTTGAATCCTGCGTGTTGGGGTATATTTTACACTTCTTCAGCAGACTGTAGTGGTTATGGTGCTTGGAGTGTGGACAGCATGATAAAACAGGCCTGAGCATCTAAAGAATTAAAGTGATAATACACACTGTTTTTCACAATATGTATTATAATTTTTTAATTCAAGAATATGACTCTTAAAGACCTCTTGCAATTTATAGAATTGTCTCAATATTTTCTAAAGGAAATGTTGTTATGCTTCTTTAACTTTAAAAAGGTATAGATCCCATTGTAGTAATCTTAGAGGGTCGTACATAATTCTGATCATTGTCAGAATATTACACTGTATGTAAAAATATATTAAGGAACAGTCTCAAGTGTAAAATGATCAAGAAAGCAAATTTGTGGATTTATTGTTTAAATTAACTTTGTTGCATCTGAAATACCCTTGGTAATCATTGCGTTTGTGTGAATGTCTTTAGAAGATTATTGCGTGGAATTATGTTAACAAATATTGGATTGTGATAATACCTACTCAGGTCGATCTTGAACATTCTAAATATTTGTAACAGTATGTAAATAGTTTAGGTTTTGCTAATTATTTCTAAGCTTCTCAGCAACAAGTTAGCCTTTTTTTTCATATTCAGTTTTATTAAGCATTTTGTTTGGTAAAATATGAAATTAACAGTAGGCACAGTACATTATTAATAAAAAATAAATGAAATAAAGTATAAAAAATAAGTATTATTTGGAAACATGAGATTATTCTTTATATTAACAATGTGAGCATTCAGTATGCTAAGATATGTCCTTAAGTACTGATGTAACCGCGCCAAAACATTGAACATGGGGAAATGGCAGATGCGTCAATAAGTTAGGTGAGGAAGGGAAATATAAAATGGGAAAAGAGAGAATGACTAGTTTCATACATACTCTCCACATATCAGGAGGTCATCAAAACCCCATTTGCTTAAAGGAACACTGCAAGAACCATAACCACTTCAAAGCAATGTAGTGGTTATGGTGCCAGGATGCCCTGGCACACTACCATGATAAGTTGTCATACCATACAGAAGCGGTTTGATAACTTAGTCGGGGTCCACCGGGTGCCAGTCATAGCTTCTAGGAGAATTTGCACTGCAGGGCTGGCTCCTGTGCGTCCAACTAGTCTTGTCTCATATTCCACCCATTGTAGAGAGCTGCGGAATTAGTTGACGCTTTATAAATATTGCTTGGTGCAAAATGTTTCTGGCTCTCCTCGGGAGGTAACTAACACCTGGTGGACCCAACAAAAGTTGTCAAACCATTTACAAATGATCTGACTACTTACCTTGAAGGGGTTACCAGGGCCCCTCTGGCACCATAGCTACTACAGTGCGTTGTAGTAGTTTTGGTGCTTAGAATGTTCTTTAACAACAGCCCTCTTGTCTACAAGCACTAAAGCAGGACAAGGAAGAGATTGAGTATAAATGTTGTTGTTTTTTTAGTCCAGTTTGATATATATAGAATCAGGACTTGAGAGTGCCTTAAAGGTATTCTCAGTGTGCAAGCTGTTATTTTACATGAATTGTCAACCATTCTATACTATTTCTATGAATCTAACACCTTCTTCACACCATCTTTCAAAAACTGATACACATTGGGGGAGTGGATAGCAGAGGTAAGAATTTTGAAATGAAAGGAAAATACCTACTGCTGTAGCATATTCACAATCTCAAAGCTGTAGAGCTAGAATTAGGAGACTAGGAACCAAGGGTCTCTCAGAAATGTACGTGCATATATACACATATTGAGAATGTTACACAAGTGGTATGGGATCCGTACACACAGCAGTGTATTTCCTGACAGGTGTCTCATTCATTCTATCTGGAAGTGGGTGGAGCTACAGAACAAAATATTTTTGCTATTGAATAACAAAACACATATCTTACATAATTATTATTTTAATTTTTGCATGATGGTTTATTAGGTGTATTACACCAATCTAGCAATATTTTCTTTTTTGCCATTGATTATTGTTCACACTTTATCTAGGGGTTGATTATAATGCAAAAAAAAAAAGGAAAGATGCCCAATGGCCACTTGCTGTAGTTGGCGCTCACTCTGACAGCAAGCAAACAAAAGGGTGGCATCATCTGATTTAAGTGATTGCAAACTGCTATTACACACATCTTTATATAAAAAAAATTAGAAAATCATTCTGTTTGTTTTTTTACGTTGTAGATGTATATTACTTATATTGTCACCATATTTGTTTTTTATGTAACAATACAGAATGTTATGATCCAATTTTTGTGAAATCTCTGTATTTTATAGATCTAGTGGAAGAATACAGCAAACTGAAGAAAAACTGCAAAACGCGTTGGCACTTTTAAAATAAATGTTGTTTAATATACATATTAGAATCATGCTGGCCAATTTTCTGTTTGAGGTGGAAGTAGCAGGGCTGCCAGTTGACACTGACTAATAGACCATTTAGCTCACGGCCAGTAATATAATCCAAAAATTAAATGATGAAACACAATTATTATTATGGTTCCATTTTGCTATGGCACATAAATATGATAAATGCAGCCTGGTCTCTGCTAAAATACATTTAGCTCAACTCAGCTCCCATTCTATAGCTGTGTCTGCTCTATCGGATGACATTATTACATCAAGCAATGTGCTGGGGCCTAGTGTTCATAAGAACCATATGTTCTGCTTTGGCACCAATGCATTCCCCTTCTTGTTATTGAGCTGTTAGGACTCCTGAAAACATTTTAACCCACTCGAAGCCAGTTATGTGAACATGCACATCAAGGCTACAAGGACAGAGCTTCCATTCTTCATGGCGTGTTTTCAAATGAAGTGATAAATTAAGACCGTAAAGAGTTTAGGGCCTGTTTTAGATCCAAGAATTTCAGCAAAGATAGTTGCAGCTTTTCTAGGAATCTATAATTCTAATTAAAAAGTGACTGTGTGCAATTTGGGGTTTCCAAGAGACAATAATAGAGTATGTGGGGACCATTTAGAGAGTGAGGGTTGGTGTCTGTGAGTCATTGTATCTAAATTATTTATACTTTTTTTTTTTCTGTGTGGTTATGTTTATAGTTATACCCACCGCCTGAAACATCACTGACTCCCAGAATCCCAGTTCATATTTACTGTGACTATTTAGAGCCAGACTAAGATTGCCCCCAGTCCTAGTCAGGGTGCCAAATTGGGACTCACTCCAAGAGCACGCTCTAGTGGTTATGGTACTTTGCATGTTCCTTTAAAATTAATAAAAAAGGAAGTTTTAAGGAGTGGTTGACACCAGTCTCCTCTCTAACATCATGCATGAATAAATATATATAAAACTATAAATGACACTCAATCAGACTTGCGTCCGACAGATTAAAATTATTTTTATGATGATACTGCAATAAACTGAGCAACCTCACATGTGCTTTTATACAGTCTTTGAAAGGTTGACACACCGCACCCCAGTTTACAAGGGAATGTTTAAATTCTAAAAAACATAGCTTGTCTGAACAACAATAATCATTAAAAAATCTTATTTAACCACAGATAAGGTTATTCTGCGGCTCAATTGTATTCACAAAATTCTAGTTTCAGGTCATTTATGTTTAGTGTTAGTGCTTTGTTGAAAGATAATATTTTTGTGCAACGACACTGATAAATCTACTTTTCCATTAAATAAAAAATATATAGTATCCTGATTTACACCAGTACTTAACCAGAGGGGACCAGGAACATGTATTATTGTAATTAAGAGGAAAAAGAGTTTACTTTGTAATCTGTGTTATGGTAGGTTGAGCAGCCTCATCCTGTGTGTTAAACCCCACTAAGCATTAGAACACTGGCATTAAGTCCCATATTCAGCCTTAGGCTGTTCCCAGGCTTTTGCTACATACACATGGCACAAACAAATCTACTCTGGTCTCGGTCTGTGAGCTGATCTCCCACTTGCTTTACAGATCAGTGACTTGTTGCATTTTGAAACAGAATCTGATCTTGTCAAAAAAAGGAGTCACTGAAGCTTCAACACTGGGATGATAAGCTATGTTGCCTCTCTTAAGGGGAACCAACATTTTAATTTAAAAGGTCTTATATACTGTAAAAAAAAAGTGTGTTTGTTTGTTTGTTTGGTTTTAGAAATAAATGGATTCAATTTACTAAAATGTAAAGGTCTACTCCAACCAAAAACTGTTTGTTTTTTTAAAACACTGCTTTGATTGTAATAACCCTTGCTTCATACCTCGAACATTTCAAATGGACATGTTCATTTTAGGGGTGTGAGTGGGGTTTCCAGGGGCGATTTCTGATTTCACACATTTATTGTAGATTAAAGACACATTACTGGGAGTATTATTGCTGTGAAACTCTGTTATACACACAGACACACCAACAATACGGAGCTCCTAGAAAAGAGGGACATTGGGATAAAAAAGAGGGACAGTGGTATTTGGGCTCAAAATAGGGACTGCCACTCCTAAATAGGGACACGTGGGACATATATTGCTGACATTGCCTCTCCCCCCAACCCCATTTCTGAAAAAAATATCTTCTTACGGTGATGTAATTCACCCTCAATGGATGGCATGGGATGTCCTGGAGGAAGAAATAAGGGAGGACTTGGACAGCAAAAAAGGGAGGCCATGCCGCAATTGGTCATCTGTCGCCGAACCCCACAGCGACCCATCCCTAATTCCACCACTTAACACGCCTCTTGGCACATTCACAGTTATTTACAGACACACACAGATATGTACACATAGACACAGACATGCAGACACACACAGACATGCACAAGCACACGTAGGCACAGTTACACACACAGACAGGCATACACAGTCGCAGGTAGGCACACAGGCACAGACAGGCAAATACTGACATACTGGCGCTTACAGGCGCACACAGACATGTACAAACAAGCAAAGGCAGGTACACACAGACACATGCACATAGGCCTATGCAGGTACACACAGACAGGTACACACATGCATAAACAGACAGTGGGAGAATATAGTGTGTGTAGTGGATGTAGTGTGTGTGCTGGCGATGCAGTGTGTGTGTGTCTGTACTAGGGATGCAGAGTGTGTTTGTGTGTGCACTGGGAATGCAATATGTACGTGTAGGCGATAGGGGTTGTAGTATGTGTGCAGAGGGGGCGAGATGTTTTGCTTTGATAAATTTCCCTGTTATCTTGATAATATTTTACAAACAAATTAAAATGGTAAAATAAAAAATATGCTTTTAAAGTTACTAAAATTGCAGCATCTGCACATGCAAGCACTGCAAGAGACAGACCCGTCCCACCAGGAAGAGTCCCCATCAATCAGGAGTCTTTCATTCTGGACTATAGGTTGGCCTCTGATATACTGCTGCCTGGTAGGATAATACATAGTTCAGACTCATCTCAGTTCCAGTCATCACACAGAAATGTGTGTGTGAGGGCAGCATGTGTGTGATGGAAGGTGACTGTGTGGTGCTCTGACTGTGTGTGAGACCTGTGTCACAAGAGACAACTTTTTGGATTGAAACTGATTGTTTTTAATGGAAAACTCGAAGCTCAAAAATCTCTACTTGTTATGGGACCAGGAGTGCCCGGGTACCTTCAACAATGTAAGTGGTCGATTAGTTTGCTAAAAGTTTGACAACTTACCTGGATCAGTGACCTGCTGTCTATGGAGGAAGTGACCAGCACCTGGTGGACCTCCAGTAAGTTGTCTAACAGCGAGCAAATGTTTGACTCCTAACACTGGGAAAGTGCCAGGGTATTCCTTGCACCATAACAACTACAGCACACTGAAATGGTTATGTTCCTGAGTGTGTTCCTCTAAATAATATCCATATTAATATATATGTTATTAGTCTATAAAACCATTACCGCTGTATCCTGTATAGGAGGGATGTAGAGTTAAAGGGCCACTTTCGGCACCATAACCGCTTCGCCTGAAGTGGTTGTGCTGACAGGTGTTTGCAGGCTCCGGGTCCTGCATTAATGTTAAACAGTTGACTCACCTTTTAGCAGAACTGCTCAGTTCTTGGCAGTCTACAGCCAGGCCCTCACTTACATTGCCACAAATAGGGGCCATGCTGCAGGCTGCCAGGGATCAAGCGTGTCAGCTAAACGTTGAGCAAAACGTTTAAACAGGGATTATTAACTGGCGCCCACAGGTTCAAGGCACCACAACCACTTCAATCAGTTGAAGTGCTTATGGTACCTACAGTGTCCCTTTAATTGTTACATTGAACACAAAGGAATCTGTATCCCTTGCAGCTGCAGGTGACAGATTCAGTAAATCTTGAACTGTCAGAAATTCAAAGTTAATTTAAAAAAAAGAAAAAGAAAACAAGGTGTAACTACAGCAAAGCTGGAGACATTCAGTTTTTTTTCTTTACAGAACCGCAAAAATATTTTAGTCCAATTTGTGCTATTCATAGGTATTTCCTTTCCCAGCAATTCCCAGTTTAGTACATAAGCCCCTCTGTGATCTGCACATACACCCTTTCTGGTTCAAAGTTCTAAAGGCAGCAGCTACATTCCACTGATGTGGGGCAAAGTTCTAAACTTGGAACGTTGACAACCGCTACAACCTCCACTTCTACAAAGCCCTCCATGACATGGCAAGGCTGAGATGGGAAATGCCCTGACACGGGAAGGGTTAATGTGAGAGCTCTTCTCTGTGTCTGAGACGTCTCAGCCGGGAAGTAGGGGCGGGGACACCGCAAGTTCAAGTCCTCATCCCAAAAAAAAAAAAAAAAAAAGGGAGAGCCAGCCTCTCACCCACTCCCCCTACTGCTGCAGCCAGACTGCCTCCCTTACTGCTAGGTAGAGGCAGGAGCACACAGACAGAGCACAGGGGTCTCTGCATCCTTAAACCCCACTGAGCCCCCCATCCAGGGTGCAGACAGCAACCCCTTGCAGCGGTTGTCATGGTAACCGAGGGAGGCTGCAGACTAAAGACAGTACCTCGACCTCAGGGAGGAAGCTACTGACCCTGCCCGGCGGAGGAGCAAGGGAGAGAGAAGCGGGGGGTCACACAGCTCCCAGGAGCAAAGAAGGGGGGAGAACAAGGGATCTGACACCAAGAAAGGAGAGCGGATTAAAGATCACTCAGCATGGAGGACGGATTCTCTCCTTATAGCAGCAGCCTCTATGACACCACCTCTCTCTTACAGTTTTGCAATGGTAACTAAATGCCTTATCATCTATACTAGCTTCTCAGGATTCCTATGTTTTTTGTCTTTAAATTATTGCATATTTATTTTTCTCTAGTAACGTGGCTGCAATATATTTTCTTCCTCTGGCAGCAAAGGGTTAATTGGGGTGGGCTATACTTTTTTCATTTCCAAAATGTGAGTGTCAAGGGGAGGTGGGGGTTGTTGTCATCATTACTATGTGAACTGGTGTTTTCCAATCTCCATTACTCCACTGCCCCCTCCTCTCCTCAAGGTGGGTTTGGATAATATTCCTAGTTAATTACAGGTGTAGCTATAGCAATGATGGGGTTTCTCAGTATCCCAGCTGTGGTTAAGTTAAAAGCTAGCCTGGAGTTGTGAAACAGGGATTGCTGTGGGGGGGATCATCACTGGAGAGCTGCATTCAATGAACAAGCTCTCATTCAATGTGGCTGTTGACCTAAAGTCCATATGGTGCTTTCATTTTCTCTTTCCATTGACTAATAATGAAATCCAACTCACTTAACCCCTTAAGGACCAAACTTCAGGAATAAAAGGGAATCATGACATGTCATGTGTCCTTAAGGGGTTAAATGGGATAGTCATGGAACTGTGGAAATTTAATGGACTAAAAAATGTTGTGGATTTTTTTTTTTTTTTGTAAATTCTAAATCGAATTAATAAACATGCTTTCAAATCAGCATTACTTCAAAATCAATTGTAATAACTCTTATGTTTGTGTAACTTTATTACTCTGGGGTAGAAACATACCTTCATACTTTGCAGCTTCATGCTAATCAGATAAACTTAAATTTATGCTATGATACAGATTTCCCATAAAATTTATTTCTTCTTTAGAAATGTGCTCTAGATCAAATCACACAGACATAATATTAATTTTAGGATATATATATTATACTAATACTATACAGGTGATGCATTACAGTATTATTTTTGTGTTTACATTGTGGAGAGTTGTATCGTGTTTGGCCTTGCCACAATCTTTTCAGTGTGTGTAATATATATTGCTAAACACAAATGCAAACACCAGTCAAGCCATAAGACAGAAATTTAACTTTAACAGTGCTCTCACTACTGCAAGGGATTCTGGATAGGCATATGCAAATGAGCTCAACAAAGAACCACATTTTTGCCTCAATTCCACTTCATACACACATATACTGTGTGTGTGTGTGTGTGTGTGTGTGTGTGTATATATATATATATATATATATATATATATATATATATATTATATTAATGTATGTATGTATGTGGAAGTACAGGCTGCACTCACGGTCTTTAAATTCAATAGTGCTTTATTTCATCAGATAAATAGATCCACGTTTCGGTCCACACAGGGATTTTCCTCAGGATCAAGTGACTCCTGAGTCATGAGTGCAAGGATACACACATTGTTGGTGTGTGTATATGTATATGTATATATATATATATATATATATATATATATATATATATATATACTGTTACTTTGGCATTTATTTCAGAATTGAGTGAATTTTGTCTCTGCACTGTGAATGGTGACTGAGTACAGTCTGGGTACCATTTTACTTTTACAACCTAGCAGACAACAATTCCTATAATCCTGAATGATGCTAGTTCCAACACTAATTTCCTAAAATCCTATACACTTCAGATGCTATGGACTGCATTTAGAATTATTGTTTTATTATTAATAGCTATATTCTACAGCACATTGAATACCAAAAAGTATTGTGCAAAGTCTCCAAGTATTCATAACTCCTACCCAAAATATAAATGTAACTTCCACAACCCATATCCGAAATCTATTTGTATCTTCCACGACCCCTACCCGAAATCTAGGTGTATAGTCTACAATCACAAGCCGAAATCAATCTTTATCTTCCTTCTGAAATCTAAGCCTGACTTCAAAAACCCTTAGCTGAAATCTAACTCTATCTTCCCTAAAACCTAGCCTACATCTGACCACAAATATTTACCTCAATAACTCCAAGTCTTGAGCTACCTTCCATAGCCCCTAACCTTTAACCATAACCACATAATTCCTTGTTTTACACCTAATAGCAAGCAAGGAAGATCAAAGTTAGCACACTTGTAATGCCATGAACTACATGTCCCATTGAGGAAAGGATAAAAACTCCGTAACTGAACCTATACTGCCAGTTATCTAATGATTGGCACTAAAATGAATGCTTTGCAATTTCAGTGTTGATATTTCGAGTTTGCTGTTTTGACACGCATATCAACGTTTGAAAAACGATACCAGCTCTGAACACCGTACCTGCATTTTTTTCAGTCTGTTTAACTACTTGATAAAGTTAGTTTAGACTAGTTTCCATTTATGTCATATTTCTGCTGGGTCATATGAAAATACACCCGTGAAGTTGCATATTATTTTGTTAGCAGGTCCCCAAAGAGTACACGTATTCTCTGTGTGGGAGACATACAGGCAGAAATTTAGGGGGTTTAGGCACTTGCAAGATGGCGGCTATGTGTTTTGGGCCTAGTACATTACAGGAGCATGTATTTGCATCTAACGCATACTTGATCTGCACGTGATGCCTCGATTTCTAAAGTGCAATATTTATTTATTTGTAAAATATTTTACCAGGAAGGATACTTTGAGATTGTTCTCGTTTTAAAGTATGTCCTGGGTTCACAAAACATTGCATTGATACATTAGGGTACATTAAATACAAAAACAATATTAATACAAAATATATCCAAAATTTAACATAGAACAGGTAAGAAACATATAATCAACCATATCCCGTGTTATGCGATACTGAAATGTAATTTATTTCTAAACATTAGCACATTAAACCATAGCTTTGCTTTTCTGGGGCCTACAACATTTACAAGCACCAAGTGGGGTGTTTACTTAGGTTTCTGCGATCTTGTACCTGAGCAGGATTACCCGTAACGCCACCCAAGGCACTGCCCAGGGGTTTGGAAGGGTCTCTGGAGACATTAGCCATTCCTATGTGAACAATGAAAGGGACCCCAAACGATTAACTTGCTTAGGATCCAGTGGGATCTTAATCCTTCTCTGTTCTTATAACCTATATAAAGAGGGTTAAATGGAAACGGGTGCCTGACGTTTTGAATCACTCCACTTTTCTCCATCTTTTTGGCTGAATTATTTTTTTTTAATTGTGTTTCTATAGCTTTTCACTGGCCGTTCCGTTTAAACCCTCCCCATACTGCAGAAGCAGAGAGGACGGAAGTTGGATGGTCGAAATGACTGGTACCGGAGTCCCAACATCTGGGTTAAACTGTTCTAAAATTGTTTAAATCCTTGTACGAAGAACAGTTTCCCGAAACTCCTGCCCCTATAAACTCTTCAATGAGCTGAAATTGTTATGGAGGCGAGAATGTACCTTTTAAGTAATGATCAACACCTAACTGTTACTGTGTAATGGAAACCGAGTACAAAAATAATGCTTCATGTACAGACAATTCCAAGTGTCTGTACATCATCTGTGACCAACACTATCCAGGTTATCCACTAGACAAGAGTATGAATTGTAGGGTACTTCAGTGAATTTCAAATTTCAGGCCAGAATAGCCAATATGGAAAAATTTTAATTTCTAACATTTTGACGTAAAATTTTTACTTCCTCACCAACATTGCTATCTTCATCCTTCGCCACCCTTATAGCCCGTCAACTTAATGCTGTTTACAGGGCATTTGCTCTTGGCTGATAGATATTCAGCTAGGCCCTAGTACCGGTCCTGGAAGTCAGGCAAAGCTTATGGGGTTTATCCACTAAACTCCATCTTGTAGAGGGTTGAGATTTGAATGTCAAACTCCAGGAAAAACATGATTGATTACTATGCAAACCAACTGGCGTGTCCCAGCAGATTGTTCCACTGTAAACCATTGTCCCTGAAATTCTATTAATATAACCTTCTAAATAACGTTACTTATCTATTGAAAATAATACCCCTTTAATGAAATGAGTAGATTAAAAGTTGGCCTAATAAATTCAAGCCGCAGAAAACATTTTACTAAGGTTTCATAACTTTTTTTTTTCTTTTTTTTTTTTTTTTTATTCTTTAACTCCAAGAAAAAATAAGTGTTGCAATAAGTAACAATACCTCTACTTGGCATTAAAGACCTCAATCAGAGTTGGGTAGAGGATCCCCCAATTTTATTTAGAATTTGAAGACCCAGATAAGTAAGAATGTCTCATAAATCTTTGTGTATCTACTACAGTTATCAATGAATATGCCCTTATCTGATTTTGCACTTTAATATACACATAAAATGAAGGTATTTAACAGGTGACTGTTTGAATATGCTTTCAAGCACTTGCTATGCATCATGGGAATTGCAGTTTTTAATAGCTGGGTGCTGTGTACTTGCAGTCCTTGGTCTGTAGTTAAACTAAACCTGAAGAGTCATGAGCAGGCACAACCCCCCCCTCCCCCCCCCCCCCCCCAGATGTTTTGAACTACAACTCCCATGACTCCCTGGCTTTCTGTTTCATTCAAAGAATCATGGGCATTGTAGTTCAAAACATCTGGGGGGGGGAGGGGGCTGCAGGTTGTGAAGGCCATAATTAGGGTGACTAACCATTTCTGCTTAAAATAGGCATTTAACATTGGCCTAGCTGGTTTAGCTCTAAATGACCCAGTTTTTCTGTCAGTTTGACACTATTTTGAGAATTGCCTTTAAAAGTTTTGGTCCCCGTAAAAAATTCACTGAATGCATCTGTTTTTGTTTGGTTTAAAAATGATGCTCTACTCTTCTTGAAACTACAAGGGACGCTGAACTGTGTTGGCTAGAATTTATGCAAGCAAGGGCGTTGCTGGAGGGATGGGGAATCACTGTGAGAGAGTTTATCCAACGTCTTCCTGTGGTTATGTTCAAAACAGGCCTGTAGTGAATCTCCCAGCGGCCTCTGAACTTGCTCTGCATTGTAATAGGTTAAGCTGGGGGTAGCGTGATGCTACACATCAACAAAAGGCAAACCACGTTATTTCTGGATGTCTGAGCCACAGTATTAGATTGAAGAGATGCACTTTCTACAAGTTTGACATTCAGATGACCCAGATATTGAGTGGTTAAACCAGTTATGTTAACTCTTGCAGTGACTCAATCTCTAATGACCTTTCTTCACTTAACCGAGAATTCTGGAACATTAACAAATTAATTGCAAATCTGAGGGCAAAAGAGCAAAATAAGAAAATAAAAAAAAAATCTGTAGTAATCCTATAGGGCAGTAAATGTAAAGTGTATTAATGATACGTTTGATTATTTTCATATTGCTGCATGGCATTCTGGGAGTATTAAGAAAACACATTTGTACATAGGGCAGAGATGTTCTTTTTAGCTCAAGTCCTTCACGTACCAATGTTGGGTGCCGTACTGAACACTTAAAGCTGTACTGTCGACTGTCACCCATTGTACAGAAATGGCAAAAAGTGTATCTGAAACTGCATTTTGCTAAATTTTACAAAAAAATCAGCACATACATAAAGTAATGTTGTCACTAATGTATTGTTTGATATCTTTGGAACATCAATTAAATTCTAACAGTCTAAACTGACACCGTTGTTTTAAAATCTTCTAAATAATTCTCCCTTTATTTCACTTTCATTTATTTAATTACTAACCGGTTAGCATGTTGCTTGAAACAAAAATTATTAGCATTGAACTTTAGATCAACATTGACACATTTTGTTTTAAATTTAAATTGAAGTGTTTGTCCGAAGTTTTTGCCAACCCTTCCTTTGATAATTGTATGTATTGTATAGAAATGCTTTTATTTTATTTTTTCCAAGTAATAAAAACAAAAAACTTTAATGTTTTTTGAAGGTGCTCATTTTGAGTGATCCACTGGTGTCATGGAGTCTGGCAGGTGTCCTTTTGATGTAAGCTTATCGGGCAATTATTTGCGGAGGGTTTCATGCATATTCAATTTGCTGAACATGTGAGTTCTTAAATTACCCACTGACAAAAACTTGGGACATTTAGTGTTGTTCTAGGTATGAATGCTGAATAAAATTTTATTGTCATTAATTGCTTAAAACAAGGGAAAGAAAATCATCTAGCTGTAAGCTATGATGAGCGTATTTAGAAAGGACAGCTAGCAATTTGCCTATTGGCCCATATTACACGTCACTATGTAGTTGCTTTGCCATAGAAACATAGAATGTGACGGCAGATAAGAACCATTCTGCTCATCTAGTCTGCCCAATTTTGTAAATACTCTCATTAGTCCCTGGCCTTATCTTATAGTTAGGATAGTTTTATGTCTATCCCACGCATGCTGAAACTCCTTTACTGTGTTAACTACCACTTCAGCTTGAAGGCTATTCCATGCATTCACTTCCCTCTCAGTAAAGTAATACTTTCTGATATTATTTTTAAACCTTTGCCCCTCTAATTTAAAGCTATGTCCTCTTGTTGTGGTAGTTTTCTTCTTTTAAATATTGTGTGTGTGTGTGTGTGTGTTGAATTCCTTTATATATTTTAGATGTTTCTATCCTATCCCCCTGTCTCCCGTACTCTGTACAATGGCATGAGCACTTCCCTCTTTCTACTGCTAATACCTCTCCCTATACAACCAAGAATTCTCCATATACAACCAAGCCATCTGTATTGGTAATCTATAGGATTATTGTAATCTTAATTTTTTTTTTTAATACTTAGTATCCCTCTCCCTTGTTTTCTAAATTTGGTCTTTTGGAAGATAATCTAATGTTTCTTGTTCTTTTATTTAATTCGCTGTTTGTTTTTCTTAATATTTATATATATATATATATATATATATATATATTTGTGCGATTGTTTCCATTGCTGTCTTAACCTATATAGCTGTCCTATCGTCTCTTGGAGTACATCATCATATGCTGAGTAACTATGCTTTTAATTAATGATGCATAAAACCGTATGGGTGCATAGATCAGTGATGAGCTCATCAGAGACAAGTATAAATCAAACTGCTCTAAAGAAGTCCCACGTAAGCATGAATCCTCAGCAAACTGCTAAACCCATTAGGATTCTGCTGGTAGCCAAAAAAAAACCCACATCAGCCTGGAATGCAATTTTCAAATGGATTCTGTTGTCAGGCAGCACAATGTGTGTGATCTAGTGCTCTGGTTTCTCTAATTAGATTCTGCAACAAATGAGAGAATCTATTTTAACCCCTTGGTGACAGGCGTACCAGCAATACACACGTCTGGTCCTAAAGGGGGTTAATAATTTGAAAAAGGTTTATTCTCTATCACCAATGCCTATCCTTCGTACATTTTGCATACGTAGGCTTGTTTTGTCTGCGTGTACCATCTATTGTGTCTCTTTCAGGAATAATATTACAGTGTTGGGTATCGTTGCCTACTGAAATAGATTTTTTTTTAAAATTGAACATGGTCGATTCAGTTATACACAGGTAGGGTTGTGATTTAATTATGCTTACACGTCTAATTATGCTTGCACACTTCTTATGCAACATTTGTTTGGCAAGTACATTCTTTGCAAGTTCCAGTCCACTAGTTAATTAAATAGTTAATATATAAGATTACAAGAGGTTGAATAAATGCTCCAAAGATTTCAGCAATGGACGTAATTAAATATATCCTCATTACTGCGAATTGTGTTAAGACTTGGAGAGAAATTATATCACAAAATTAAACCAGGTTTGATCACCTTTGCAATAAGTCTAATCTTTCTTGGTCATTTTATCCCTGTAGATTTTTTTTTGGGGGGGGGGGGGGGGGTGGGGGATGGGGATAGTTTCTTTTGGGTGGCAGGTTTTATTGTCTTGTATCTATGTTTTGTTTGGGAATGATGTTTCACATTGTCCGACTGGCTCTAATCCATTTCGTGATGAGTCACATTCCCAAATGATGTTTGAAGGCGCGCAGTTTGTCATTGAAATGGCATGTGCTTGGCTAAGGTAACTCTATTTGTATCTCCGGGATGTGTCTGTAACCACACAGACAACGATCGTCCAGAATACTAGCCAAAGAGCCAGTGGTCATAAAAAAATATAATTAAAAAAAAGTTTTCAAAATGTCCTCATTTAGTAGCATATAGCAATGCAGAGATATAGAATTATTAATTCATGCTTAATTTTAGTATGTTTAAGTGGGAAGTTTCACTCACAGAATTCTGGAAATTAGCTTCTAATTAGGCAATTAATTGTGTATAACTTCAAGAGATTTGTTAATCAGTGGAATACCGAAGGGGATGCTAATGCAGTGTTCTTCAGTGTTACACACCCTTCTAATGTTCTTCAAAGGGTTAAATATTAACCTAAAAACTTTGAATGCCTTTGGGCTTGAATAACTGTTGTTGAACAGCACGATCAGAAATGAACGAAGGTGCAGTCAAATGATAAACCCTCGGCTGTTGCAGAACTGGAACACAAATTATAGGGATGTGCATGGGGAAAAATATTCGGTTCGGCATTTCAGGTAAGTGTAGAGTTAGGGGTCGGAGTGGGGTTAGGAATAGGCTTAGCGTTACCCTACCCCAACCCTCTCCTGTTTTGCCACTTTTCAGAAATCCGAAGCAGTTCGGCACTTCCAAAATTTGGCAATTCAGTTTAGTTCAGAAATTCTGCAATACAGCAATTTGGTTCGATTCGGCACTTTGGACATTCGTAAGCATCCGAATTTCCGAAATTCATGCGAATTTGCATTTGGAACGAAACAAATTGCACATGTCTAACAAATGATGCTGTGCAGCCTTGTGTATCTATACTGGGCCAATACAAAGAGCTTTCATGTAAACCTGTTTATTAACAGAGCTGTACAAAGGATCCAAGGTCCGTCACAGGGGTGATCTCTGAGCCCAGGCTCTGCATTGTCACATGACATCACCAAGTGGCTCACAATATGTCTGGTTCTAAATATGTGTCTTAGTCCACCCATTGTACAGTGCTGTGGAATTTGTTGGTGCCTTAATACTAACATGCAAATAATGATTTATCGATTCTCACCCATTGCCTTCATGACTCTGGTTTAAACCCGGTTTATAATACTTTGTGTTCCTGATCTATAGTGTTCCTTTTAACATTGGCAACATATGCTGTTTATATTATCAAGACAATTTTACATATTCACAATTCACAAATCGGACTTTACATAGGACACGAGGTCATGCGTCTAGACTGGAAGAAAGAAGATTTCATCTAAGGCAAAAGAAAGGTGTGGTTTTTTTTTTTGTGTTGTGTTTTTTTTTTTTTTACTGTAAGAACAATCAGGATGTGGAATTCTCTGCCTGAAGAAGTGGTTTTATCAGAGTCCATACAGATTTTCAAACGGCTACTAGATGCATACTTGCGAAAAACAGAATATTCAAGGATATAATCTTTCAATATAGGGAAATAACTGCTTGATCCAAGGATAAATATGACTGCCATTCTGGGGTCAAGAAGGAATTTTTTTCCTAGCTTGATGCAAAATTGGAAGTGCTTTAAACTGGGTTTTTTTGCCTTCTTTTGGATCAACATAAAAAAGCAAATGTGAGGAAGGCTGAACTTGATGGACGCAAGTCTCTTTTCAGCTATGTAACATATACATTTTTTATTCTCAGTTATTTTTCATTTTATAGCCCTCTTAAGGCCTTGCAGTTTGCCCTTTTTAGAAGTAATTTATCTGACATTTGGGAGGTTACTTACATCTAATCTCCCTGCACTCCCAGAGTTAGAATTGTTTAATGTTTGAGTGACTCACCCATTGGTGTTGATGTCTGCTCTATGTGGCCTTTTTTTGTGCTTTCTCCAAAACACTATTTCCACAGATAGTTTGTACAATGGTGTTCTGTGCAGTACAAAATCAAGAACTTGAATTTTATAAACCATTATGTCGGAGAACATAGAATGGCCAGATTCTTGCATAGATCACCAATTTCACTTTTAAACAACTCAATGTGTTTTCCACTATTCGTTTTTTGATTTGGAAGTTTTACAGCCCATTGCAGCGAGAGGATGTAAATGCCAGATTCCTTCTGCACTGTACATAACACTGTTTGTTCATAATATTCCATGGTTCGTTGACCCAAGAAATTACTAAATTACTTGAGTTGTAACATGGAAAATTTTACTAATAAGAGAAAAAGACAAAATGTGGCAAAGCCTAGGAGATTCATTTACAGATCTAGTGTACAGAATAACGTACAATCTTGGGCATGCCTAATTGTGTTCGGAAACTGTGAGAGGACGTCAAAACTACCCCAGCAGTGCTGAAAGAATGCAGTCTGCTGACTTATTCCTAGGATTGAAAGTCACTGGAACTTCTGTTCTCATAATGCTCATTATGCAGGTTTTATATCATGGGCATCCAAACTCACAAGAACGTTATCAAATACTTCACTGATCCAAACTGGAATTTAGCTAGATAATGTAAGCAGCGGCTAACTTTAAAATTTAGAGCATACTGTTGCATTTTTTTTTTTTTTTTTTGTTTAACAAAATTACCAGTCCTCTAGATCTACATCCATATGCCCTTGGGTAGAAATGCTATAATGTTCTCATGTGATGGTTGTGAAGTTATACCTGGAAGAGTGTTCCTTAACTCTATCATTTAAGTGAATAAGCATCTGTGGGTTAGCTAGAATGGCCCACCATAAGAAGTGTCTTGTTAGTAAATCCACCATGTAATGCCCCATTAAAGGGACACTCCAGACTCCAGCTTGCTGAAGTGCTTTATGTGTGAAGAAATTGTCACTTTTATAAATTAACCTGGTTAAACCCCCTTTTGCTGTCAATCAGACAACGGATCCTGTTACTTCCTGGTTTGGTTATCTAAGTGGAACTAAACACAAGAGGCATCAACTGCCCAGAGCACCAGCCTTGCAAAATAATTCTCATTGAGCTTCATTGGAAATCTGTGATTGGACAGCCACAGAAAGTCTGGGCGAGGTTAGAAGGGGAGGGCTTGCAAAGGCTGCAGACAAGAGACTTGGGAAGCTCTTTTTAGATATACCCACCAATGATAAAATGCAGAAATAAATGTGTGTTTTCATGGGAGGTATATCTACTAAACAGTGCTTTTATTTAATTTATTTTTATTTGGGTCATGGAGTATCCCTTTAATGTGCAGAATGAACGATATTAGATACAGTAGAAACAAAACTGCAGATGTTTGTGAAAAATAAATTCCCATGAGGCTTAGCCTGTCTTTAGACTAGTAAACAAACCCCTGGGATAACAAGAGTTGCGATTACCAAGCAACAGTTAGTAGAGAAGGCTGGTAGGTGATCTCTTCCGTCCAAGAGAGTTCACGTAAGGTATGGATGTGGCAGCGAAGATACTTTGTAGCTCTGTTTTGGATGAGTTAAGTTTTAGAAAATACTGCGACCAATCTCCTGGAATTAAACAAATTTGATTTCATTTTATTTACAGATTTGGTCAATTTAAAAAAAAGTCATCCATATGTTTTATACCCGTCTCATTTAGGCTAATTTATATGGAATTACTTAAGGTTGTTTAAATATTTGCTGAATTCCATCCCACCTTACTTTAGCAGTATGTGACCTAGAAAGGTCGTCCATTCATTAGCTGTAAGAAGAATAATAAGCAGGTCTGTTTTGGAGTGGCTCTTGATTTAAATTTCCCATTCTGGTTGGGGGAGCCTGAAGCAATCCTTTTATGTAAGGAAGCTTTAGACTAACTTTCAGGAAATCCCACAGGAAAATAATTGGGGAAATGTTAATCACTTTGTCACGTGTACACCACAATCACTTCTAAAGCACTGCAGCCGAATCTAAATTCACAATATTACTCTGACCAGGTTTAAACTGATGGGGCCGTGTAATGTAGGACTGAGAATGTAAATCAGGGGCTTTGCACATATATTTTACTTTGAATATATGTAATAGTTTGGGATTCATGCTCTAAACATTGATTGTAGTCAAATGAGCAGGACCATGCTTCCAGATTTATTGTATAATACAGGCAGACATTAGTGCTGTATGGCATGATAATTCTAGATACATAGCATGCTGACTAATCTAGCTAGTTAAAAATATTATACAGAGACTAAAGTGTCGACTATACAT
Organism: Pelobates fuscus; assembly: GCF_036172605.1. Taxonomy (NCBI): domain Eukaryota; kingdom Metazoa; phylum Chordata; class Amphibia; order Anura; family Pelobatidae; genus Pelobates; species Pelobates fuscus. The sequence continues at coordinate 34,571,342 of NC_086329.1, read as the reverse complement.
ATAGTCAATGGAATTCACTGCTGAAACTGGAATACAAATGGCCTAAATAAAGTCCAGGATTCCTTTTGTGTATTTTGTTTTATATTTGTGTTATGTTTTATTTATTTTTTTTATTCTTTTTGGTCCATTCTTTTATCCATTTCTTCTTGATGTGGTTTTCATTTGGGGCTTAATTGTGCTGTATCAACTTCTCAGAAGATTTAAGAGGTCCTGCAGGGGATTTAGCTAGCCTACTCTGCACAAGGTCACCTGGAGAAGAGAACAGCCAGAGATAAAAGCTGAACTCACAACTTATATCTGTGCAAGCTATGTGTTCATTGTAAAATTATGCATCTCGTTCATGTTCCCAGTGGGGAATACCTGGAGTGTACAAGGGATGGCTAAGCATTTTTTTTTAATTCGATCATTAAAACTTGCAGTTCTGTGTGTAGCTACAGAGCAGGATTAATAATCCATGTATAACAAAAAATATGTTTCTGCAATAGTAGTATGTGTGTGTGTGTATGTGTATGCAGGGGATGTAGTGTGTGCGCTGGGGATGTAATGAGTGTCTATACACTGTCTGTGTATATGAATGTGTGTCAGTGTTTGTATCTGTGTGTCTATATATGTGTCAGTGATTGCATCTGTTTGTCTGTGTATCTGCATGTGTGGCAGTGTTTGTATCTCTCTCTGTATATCTGCACATGTATCAGTGTGTCTGTGCATTTGTGTCAGTATATGTATAAGTATATCAGTATATATCAAACACTGATGCGCGCGCACACACACTGATAAGCCTGCAGATACACAGACATACACACACACAGACTGACTCATACAGATACACACACTACATACATACATAGACATATACACACACTACACTTACACATGCAAACAGATACACACACTACACATACAAGATACACTATGCACACATACAAACTCACAGATGCACACTCTACACACATGCGCGTGCACACACAGATGCACACTCTACACACATGCGCGTGCACACACAGATGCACACTCTACACACATGCGCGTGCACACACAGATGCACACTCTACACACATGCGCGTGCACACACAGATGCACACTCTACACACATGCGCGTGCACACACAGATGCACACTCTACACACATGCGCGTGCACACACAGATGCACACTCTACACACATGCGCGCGTGCACACACAGATGCACACTCTACACACATGCGCGCGCGCACTCACAGATGTACACTGTACAAACATGCGCGCGCGCACTCACAGATGTACACTGTACAAACATGCGCACGCACACAGATACACACACTACACAGATATACACACACATTACACATAGATGCACACATTAAAAAAATTAAGCCACCCAGCAGTTTACCTTCTGCTGGCTGTGGCTGGTGGGAGTTGCTCTCCTGGTCCGGCCCCATTCTCGTGTCTCCTTTCTCCCTCGCTGCATCTCAGTGTGTGTGTGTGTGTGAGAGCTGGGAGGAAGTGAGCGGCTGTCCCTTCCGCCTTGCTCATAGGAAGGGGCCCGGTTGCGCTGTTAAAGCGCCACAGCACACGACTGGGCCCTTTATTGCATATGTCCATCGAATGGCCTAAGAGCATGGGCCACCCGATGGACCTTCACACAGGTTACCAACCCGTGCAGTGCTGCTGCACTGCCACCAAGGGTTGGGAAGTTCTGTTTTAGATGGTGACAGGGGTCAAAAAAATGCCACCCCTGTCCAAGTGCCGCCTGGAGCCATGGCTCCACAGTGGTCTATGGACGGGTCGGCCCTGGGGCGGTGGGAAGCAATGCGCATGTGCGGCGATGGTCACACTCGCATTAGGACTCCTCCTCCCTGCCCACACATAGGAAAGCATTATATAATGCTTTCCTATGGGGGTTTTGAGTGAAGCCAGATGTCCTCATTCATAGCATGAGGCCGTCCCCCGTCAGTTAGATGCCTAATGACCCACAAGTCCTTATTGTGCCTAGGTGTCCAACCCACTGATAACAGTGTGGCCTGGTTGCTGTCCGCACTGCCGGTACACCGGGAGGCAGGGAGCCCACTATGTTCTGTACTCCTGCTGGACAGCTTCCTCGAGTACCTAGCCGTGAGCCAGTCGCCGAGCTATGATGTCAACCCGGCATCGGCATCACTGCTGGGCACTTGCGGGACCTGTGCGGTAAAAGCACAGAGGTTCCAGCCTAGCAGCAACCACTGGCCACCAGGGACAGAGGATCCATTTCAGCCCTCCCAGAGCATGGTAGGGAGGCTGGGTGGACCTCTTTAGTACTAAATGTGTGTGTGTGTGTGTGTGTGTCATTTTTTTTGTATTTTTTTTTTTTTATATGTTTTGTCAGTGACTCTGTGTGGGGGGAGGGGGTCTGTGTGTATGTCTGTGATTATGTGTGTATTTGTGATCATGTGTTTGTATAAGTGTGATTCTGTGTGTGAATCTGTGATTATGTGTATGATTTTGTGTGTGTGTGTGTGGATCTGATTGTATGTATATATCTGTGATTGTATTATAGGTCTGTGATTGTGTGTGTGCATGTGACTGTATATGTCTGATTGTGTGTGTGTGTGGGCCTGTGGTTATGTGTGCATATGTATATACATATGTATGTGTTTAGTAGATGGCTCCCTAATTTGATATCCTTAAATATCCCAATCACACAAGGATGAAAATAAGGGAGTTATCTACTAAACAATTGAAATATCAAAATTAAGAAAATGGCTTTTAAAGTTATATTCCTTATATATATTATATATTTGATGTGTGGCCCAACACAATTCCTCTGCACTGAAAGCGGCCCAGGGAAGTCAAAAGGTTAGATAATCATGCTCTTGTGACTGTCTGTTAGGTTGAGGTGGAGTTAACCCTGAAAGGTAATTATTCGACTTTATTAAAAAGTGCAATAATTACCTTTGCAGGGATAAAGGGACCTGGGACACTGCACCCAGACCACTTCAATAAGCTGAATTGGTTTGGGTGCCTATAGTGTCCCTTTAACCATCCCTATATGAAGGACTGGTAACCTATTCAAGCCCCTGTAGGGTCCTAATCCTTCTCTGTGTAGCCATGTCTGAGACAAGTAAGGCTGCCTTCCCATGATTTCTTACAATGTTCTTTAGGCAGGGATTTCCTTTAGAAAATGTTGTTGTATTCATTCATAGCCTCCAACGCTACAAATCTGGCTTTTGTCAGTCCTGTTTGCCGCCTGTTTCACATCTGCATAGACACTGTTAGGTATGTGTGTGGTTTTATTTTTATGTCTCTGACCTAATTCCTTCTTAGTGCTACCTCGGGAGAAATTGTCACGTCACGTGTTGTCACAAAATGCTAAGCAGGGTCATTTCTTGATGCAATTTCTATTAAGTACCTGTCTGGGAGGGGAAAACACACGAATTGTATTTTATTTGGCAATTAACAAAGAAGCTTTATGTACTGGATCATGTTCCACTTTGTGTTTTTTTTTTTTTTTTTAAAGTAAAATTATTACCATTTAAAGTGTGCATGTACTGGCTTATTAAGATTTAAACATCTGACAGAAATCTAAAGTGGAGATATTCCTGTCGTGTTTCTAATATTTCAATGTTCGTTTTTGTTGAGTTAAAGTCTCATTCACTCAGTACAGCCTTACATATTGCTGGTAATAATGTTCCATCATTTAATTTTATTTTGTCAATGTTCCATAACCTCATTAATGGAACAATCCAAGCACCATAACTACTTCAGCCCACTGTAGTAATGATGGTGCCGGGAATGCCCTTGCACCCTCCCAGTGTAAGTAGTCAAATAATTTAAGAATGGTTTGACAACTTACCTGCTGGTTGCTGTCCCTCTTCTAGCCAGAGGTTCTGGTAAGGCGTTTCATTTAGCTCTGTTGCGTTAAACCCTGCTCCTCTAGGTTTAGCTCAGGCAGAGAGCTGCTGGGTCTCTGAGAGGCTGGGAGCTGCACCCAGCGTGACCCCAGTTTCGTTGGCACCTAGTGTGGCTCTTTAAACAAGCTTTCACTTGATTATATTGTGGGGTTGTGTTTGTGGTTTTTTTTTATTTAAAAAAAATTATTAAAAACTAATTGCGAAGATCCCTAAATAAGAGAAAAATAAAAGTAATGAAACAAAGTATGGGCTGATCAAATGTTAGCATCCCAGAAATAGAAAACCGCCATGTATTGAGGACACCGTATGTATCACTGGAAACATTTTAATAATTGAGCCAGTATACATTATTTTGCTATAGAAGCCTGTATACCCTGATAGCTTTGATAATTTTGACAAATTTTGTATCTTAGTATTGGGATTTGGTGAGCACAATAATTCACTGTTCTAGCTGATATGGAATTATCGTAGTTTGGAGATTACATCATGGAAGTCTGTTCATGCCTAAATTTCACTTTCAAATGCAACCCAGTTATAAACACAGTAGCACCCACAGTCCAACACATTTATTTTTATTGTGATCACACAATATATTGTAATATCTGGTTGTGACAAGAATGCAGTTTTTAGTTTTTTGGTAAAAAGTGACATTTTGTTGTTCTCGTTTAGCATATGGTACCAGTTGGCTCTCATGTCTTGTATAACCTGACCGTTTCCTGCTGTTTGTCAGACAATACAGACGTAGAGTATGTATTTGGCAAAGATTGTAATTACTGAACACAAGGAGCAGGGAGAGGTTTTTTATTGATGTGCTTGCTGTACTCTGCTTTGAATACATTGCTTGGCTAATTATTGCTGGCTGCTATGGGAATAATTAGTTACATTTGTTCGTAGCAAGTCAAAACTGCATAGAGTGTGCAATAGTCATTGAGAGGCTTTATGGAATTCATAAAGGACCAATGGTATGCAGTACTATCGCAGCAATCCGGTCCCAATAATATTGAAACTACAATATATCCAGCATGAATCTTTTGTTTTTATTTCTTAATTTTTTTTTTTTTTTTGGTTTTTTTAAAACTGTAAAATCATTTCTACCGATAAGCTGTCAGGGGTGTGATAATATCAGAGTGACAGTTCTTGAAAGAAATATGCAGAGACACAGTCCAACTGGGTTCCCAAATAAACTGAAAATACAATTCTAATATGCAAAAGTACTTTTAATATGTCTTTATTATAGCTTCCAAAAAGGTGACTTGGCCTTGTGACACACTAATAACCAGGGACTGCTGGAGGTAGGTTACATGAATGCTCTCAGCCAGTGGTGTATTCTGTTTTTGTGCTGCCCTAGGCATGACAAAACTCAGGCACCCCCACTCTAAATTTCACTTTCTTTTAAAAACTGTGACACACATGTACTCAATGACAGACACACATTGACAAACACATATACACACTCCCTGACAACCACATATACAGTCCGTGTCAGACACACACATTCGCTAACAGACATACGCATTCTGTGACACTCATACTCACTGACCGACGCATACACTCTCACTGACCGACACATACACTCTCACTGACCGACACATACACTCTCACTGACCGACACATACACTCTCACTGACCGACACATACACTCTCACTGACCGACACATACACTCTCACTGACCGACACATACACTCTCACTGACCGACACATACACTCTCACTGACCGACACATACACTCTCACTGACCGACACATACACTCTCACTGACCGACACATACACTCTCACTGACCGACACATACACTCTCACTGACCGACACATACACTCTCACTGACCGACACATACACTCTCACTGACCGACACATACACTCTCACTGACCGACACATACACTCTCACTGACCGACACATACACTCTCACTGACCGACACATACACTCTCACTGACCGACCCACACACTCTCTCACACTGACTGACCCACACACTCTCTCACACTGACTGACCCACACACTCTCTCACACTGACTGACCCACACACTCTCTCACACTGACTGACCCACACACTCTCTCACACTGACTGACCCACACACTCTCTCACACTGACTGACCCACACACTCTCTCACACTGACTGACCCACACACTCTCTCACACTGACTGACCCACACACTCTCTCACACTGACTGACCCACACACTCTCTCACACTGACTGACCCACACACTCTCTCACACTGACTGACCCACACACTCTCTCACACTGACTGACCCACACACTCTCTCACACTGACTGACCCACACACTCTCTCACACTGACTGACCCACACACTCTCTCACACTGACTGACCCACACACTCTCTCACACTGACTGACCCACACACTCTCTCACACTGACTGACCCACACACTCTCTCACACTGACTGACCCACACACTCTCTCACACTGACTGACCCACACACTCTCTCACACTGACTGACCCACACACTCTCTCACACTGACTGACCCACACACTCTCTCACACTGACTGACCCACACACTCTCTCACACTGACTGACCCACACACTCTCTCACACTGACTGACCCACACACTCTCTCACACTGACTGACCCACACACTCTCTCACACTGACTGACCCACACACTCTCTCACACTGACTGACCCACACACTCTCTCACACTGACTGACCCACACACTCTCTCACACTGACTGACCCACACACTCTCTCACACTGACTGACCCACACACTCTCTCACACTGACTGACCCACACACTCTCTCACACTGACTGACCCACACACTCTCTCACACTGACTGACCCACACACTCTCTCACACTGACTGACCCACACACTCTCTCACACTGACTGACCCACACACTCTCTCACACTGACTGACCCACACACTCTCTCACACTGACTGACCCACACACTCTCTCACACTGACTGACCCACACACTCTCTCACACTGACTGACCCACACACTCTCTCACACTGACTGACCCACACACTCTCTCACACTGACTGACCCACACACTCTCTCACACTGACTGACCCACACACTCTCTCACACTGACTGACCCACACACTCTCTCACACTGACTGACCCACACACTCTCTCACACTGACTGACCCACACACTCTCTCACACTGACTGACCCACACACTCTCTCACACTGACTGACCCACACACTCTCTCACACTGACTGACCCACACACTCTCTCACACTGACTGACCCACACACTCTCTCACACTGACTGACCCACACACTCTCTCACACTGACTGACCCACACACTCTCTCACACTGACTGACCCACACACTCTCTCACACTGACTGACCCACACACTCTCTCACACTGACTGACCCACACACTCTCTCACACTGACTGACCCACACACTCTCTCACACTGACTGACCCACACACTCTCTCACACTGACTGACCCACACACTCTCTCACACTGACTGACCCACACACTCTCTCACACTGACTGACCCACACACTCTCTCACACTGACTGACCCACACACTCTCTCACACTGACTGACCCACACACTCTCTCACACTGACTGACCCACACACTCTCTCACACTGACTGACCCACACACTCTCTCACACTGACTGACCCACACACTCTCTCACACTGACTGACCCACACACTCTCTCACACTGACTGACCCACACACTCTCTCACACTGACTGACCCACACACTCTCTCACACTGACTGACCCACACACTCTCTCACACTGACTGACCCACACACTCTCTCACACTGACTGACCCACACACTCTCTCACACTGACTGACCCACACACTCTCTCACACTGACTGACCCACACACTCTCTCACACTGACTGACCCACACACTCTCTCACACTGACCGACCCACACACTCTCTCACACTGACTGACCCACACACTCTCTCACACTGACCGACCCACACACTCTCTCACACTGACCGACCCACACACTCTCTCACACTGACCGACCCACACACTCTCTCACACTGACCGACCCACACTCTCTCACACTGACCGACCCACACACACTCTCACACTGACCGACCCACACACACTCTCACACTGACCGACCCACACACACTCTCACACTGACCGACCCACACACACTCTCACACTGACCGACCCACACACACTCTCACACTGACCGACCCACACACACTCTCACACTGACCGACCCACACACACTCTCACACTCACCGACCCACACACACTCTCACACTCACCGACCCACACACACTCTCACACTCACCGACCCACACACACTCTCACACTCACCGACCCACACACACTCTCACACTCACCGACCCACACACACTCTCACACTCACCGACCCACACACACTCTCACACTCACCGACCCACACACACTCTCACACTCACCGACAGACACACTCCCTAAAAGACACAGATACACTAAGAATTTTTATGTTTATTTTACTTCAATACACCCATTCTCCATTTCACCTAGGATCCAGTGGGCATGCTTTAACTGCCGAAGGGACCGGCGTGCGGTCAACTCAGAGGAAGCTCTGATTAGCGATGCCAGAGTGACGTAATATTCCGGCATCACTGTGCGGCGCACGAGGGAGCTGATCAGGGAGAGCTCAGGGGAGAGTGCTGCCTCGCCGCCTGCCTCCTACATCAGGTAGATGCCAGCCTCTGGGGGGCCTGAGGTGGCCAGCCGGCCAGCTTCTGGGGCCCCCAGGACAAGACGCTGGCCATGAATTTGCCAGGGCTTTTGAGGGGCGGCTCTTTTTGCCGCCCCCCCTGAAAGTGCCGCCCAAGGCAAATGCCTTGTCAGCCTCGCGGTAAATACACCGCTGCTGTCAGCCACCATTGCCATCTAGGTTGGACAGAATCTTACTTTAAAATAAAATCATATATACTACATTAAAAAAATATCTACAACACAAACTAATAATCAAAATAAGTATTTTAAATCACTGGTTGTTCAGCTGCTTTTGTGTCTTAAATTATGGTCTCCTTTGATTTTGATTAGATTTTTTTTTTTTTGCACACTTTGCAGGTTCATTTTAATGTTTGCCAAACCCAGCATTGTTAATTAAGTTCATTTTTAGTTTCCTTTCCCATTAAAAACCACACAGTAGGATCCTGCCCCAAGTACAGGTCCGACTGCTTTTCCCAGCTGTACTATTGCAGTTTGGATGTAGTTTTGTTTTAATGAAGCTGCCAAAATATCAAACAGCATTGACAGTCTAGCACTGTACTTTGTGTTCCGTCAGTGAGTCATGTCTATTAAATGTCTTTATTTTTATTTATTTTTTTATTTTTTTTAAACAGACTTTGTTCTTTGTAGAACTTTATTGTTCCAATGTCCATAAACACTGCAAGTCCCAGGAATCAAAACTATAGGTTCTCGATATTGTCTTCACCACTAGAATATGTTATTGGTAGAAAATAAAGCACATATGTTGGATATGTATTCTCCAGAATGTTTTCCTTCCTGGTTAACATTGGAAGCACTTAAATATATTTTTAATTATATTGTATTTACCTCTATACCCCAAGACGTACATCAGCAGTAGAGAAATCCAAATGTATTCTGTGGTAAAATAGTTTGATATTATTATCGAGATCAAATTCTGCAGTGGCTTAGTTTGAATTCTTACTTCAACACACAGGTCATAAAAATGCGTTTTATATAAATCCACCAAGCAATGCATTTGCCTATTTTTATACTGCACTCTCAATAACCCCCATAAATGTATACCGTTTCTAAAAACGCCTTGATAATAGCAATAGATAGGAAATCTAATATAGAATATGACTTACTTCTTCATATTTCAGTGGGGTCTCATTTACTGTAGTCACCAGAACAACTTTAGCTTAATGAAGCAGTCTCATTGCTCAATTCTCTGCCATTTAGGAGTTAAATCACTTTCTTTATGCAGCCCTAGGCTCATCTCCCTGCATGCGACTTACACAGTAGGGATGTGCATGGGCAAAAAACTTGGTTAGGCAATTCCAGAGTTTGGCAATTGGCAATTCCCTAACTCTACCCTACCCTGTACCCCCTACCCCTACCACTACTGGATAAGCTATCTCGATATTTTTATATCGAGATAGCATGTAGGTATGATCTATATAGCACCATAGCATATAATCAAGATATCTATCATATCTAGATATGAAAAATATCAGAGTTCATTATCCAGTATAAACAAATGGGAAACCAGCTAGCCTGCCCTTTTGGCACCCATGTTTATCCATCCTTTGATTAGATAATAGCCATACACATATATGCATAGCATTACCTCTCTCTCAAGGATGATGCCATCCGCTTGGTTAAATTCACTCTTTTTAGATGTTCGTCAGCGATGTTTGAAACCTACACGATATGTGACTAGTCTATCGAACTGTAATAGACCACATATGTTTTCATTGGCACAGAGATGATTCCCTGTCTCTCCTCTCCTTACACAGCATTATACTTAGTACATCGTCTAGTCTCCTAGTGATGATCCAATCTTCCCGGTTCAATGCTCACTAGTGATGTCTTTATTTATACGATATGCAAATAGCTTTCCATGTCATAATAGACACCCGTTTTACGGGCATAAAGGCAACTGTTTGACTATATTATAATGGACTAGCACAGCATTTACCCACCTGGATGGGCTTTTAAATCCAAGCAGGCAATATTATGCTTTAGTATATGATAAATTACGAATTTAATGGGTACAAGTACACTGATCTATTTATTATGCCTTACATCAAATATATACACAAACCTCTACGAGAACTTATGGTACCATATTCTGAGCAAAAACAAAAGTGATTTCATTCCTACATGGTAGAGAACTGAGCAGTAAAATTTCAGAGGTATGATCTGTACACCAAACCTAATTAATTAAGCTAAAGTTGTTTTGGTGACTATAGTAACCCTTTAACCCCTTAAGGACCAAACTTCTGGAATAAAAGGGAATCATGACATGTCACACATGTCATGTGTCCTTAAGGGGTTAAGCCCCTCCCATAACCAGACATATACCATGCCCTAATTCCAACCTCAAACACCATTGTGTTTTATAAACCATATATGTGTAAACTCATCAGGTGTAATAGGGGGGGCCGGGCCGCCGAGCAGAGCGGTCGCAGGACAGCTCGGCTCCTGCAAAAACAGACACAAAAAGCTTGAATATCGTGATTGTGATGGAAATAACCCACCAAATCTGCGACCCTCAAAGTGACCGGGCTGCTTGAGCTGGGGAGAGACTTGCTCCCGGAGTTATAGTCCCTCAGGGGAGAGGGGCCGCTGTGCCAGGCGGGCCCTCGCCTGGTGGTGAATGGAGCGGACGGCCGCCGCGACACTATCCTGCCCGAAGGGGCCCAACACAAAGGTGCTATCTGCGGTCCCGGTCCCGGCCCCCCCCCTCTGGACCGGGGGGGTGATCCCGGTCCCCACCCTAGGCCCACCAGCGAGCAGCATACCTGCGCCAGGCTGAGATGGAGACCCAAGCCTCTGAGGAAGAACACAAGATGGCGGAGTCAGTGAGCGGGAAGTTGGAGGTACGCACCTCACACTGGTGTCAGGCGGACATGGGCCATGAGGAAACCGGCGAGTATCTGCTGAGACCCATTCTGGGTCAAATCAAGCGGCGGAGGTGAAACCGGGATCATGCCGAGCAGCAGCACAAGCAAGCGGTGGAGGCCTACACCAGCAAGGTACACACACAGCATGTACCCCTGGGGGGAGAGACAGTGCCCCGGCGACGAAGCCCTGCACACTATGATTCACAAAGCACCGCGAAGATGCCGACTCACAAGACCAGACGTCCTGCAGATGCGAAGTATATTCGGACACAGCACGGCGGCGGGGATCCAGCCCCTACCAGAGGCAGACACCGGACTATACCGCAAGTAAACCACGAGGGGTCTGTGGATCCGCCACTGACCTGGACAGTATCTAACTGGACAGTAATAAAGCTTTGGTCCCTATGCTGCCTCCGCTATACTACACAGACCAGCTTCATGACATGCAGCCACTGACTCCCATATGGCTGGTGGGGGTTTAAACAGGGGTGGTAAAACCTAGCGCATGTTTAAAGCTTTTTTTCTATAGGCACTGTATCATTAACTGCAGACAGGCTAGCTTGCACACTCTGATGTACCTTAGGACCAACAGTTACTGCTATATAATTCTATGATAAGCTTGTTTAACTACTGATATATCTAATCTCACTTCTCATGCAACCCATATTGAAAATGACCAGTCTGCTATATAAATAGTCGTACTCTACTATTAGACTAACTAAGCATGCTTTACCCTAATACTGTTTGTTTTTTCATGCACTTAGCCTGATTACTCTATAAAACAAAAAATGTGCTCTTTCTCACTTGCCATGATGCCCTGAAATGTTTATGTAAGCGAGTTCTACGCTGTTGTGGCGTTACATATATGTATGTGAACCTAAGCACTACCAAAATAAAGAATTAAAAAAAAAAAAAAAAAATCAGGTGTAATAACCCTAAGCCAGCTGTATTAACTCTTCACCCCCACTACATTAAAACCCTGCACCCACAGCAGGTCTCCTACACCCACTGTGCTGAATAATTCACTCCAAAAGTAATTAAACCCCAGCGCTTGCTTCAAATCACAGAGAATTTTATACAAAATTAGTCTAAACTACTAAAATAGAAAGAAAAAAAATTCAGAGGCCGTACATATATTGAAAGTTACCATTGCCCTGACATGGAAGCGATCAGACCATCGGGATGTTGTAAAGATTTTTATAGGACTAAATAACTAACTTTATTAAAAAAAAAAAAAAAAAATCTCTGCACTATTTTAGTTGTTATCTATTTATTTTTCTTTTGAAAGCTTAACTACAACTTCCAGAAGCATTTATAGAACCGATAAGAAGAATCTAAACATGTAGACCCTATAGATATGTGTTCTATTTCCTCCAGTAAGGGAGATAACCCTCTAATATTTAAAAATAAAAATCAAGTGTTCTATTCACCCAAAGGGAGTAGAGTATGAAGAGGCAAGTATTCTTACATCCAATAATAATATTTATTGGTTACAAAGCTTTCAAAACAAAAAAACAAAGTAAAAACATTTAAAGTGAAAATTTCACAACTGTTGGTAATATTGATTCCCACACTACCGGAAATACAAGCAACAAAGTGTATAACAGTAGCTGTATTTTTATACAATTGTTACAAATCGTTAAGTAACAATCTCTACGTATAGAAAATATACTTTAAAAAGTTTCTTTTCCCAGCAATAATTTAATTCACCATAAAGCAGTGTATTTGGAGCAAGATAATTGTAAACTCCTTTAATCTTACAATGAATCTTTTTGTTCCTGGAACATTTTGTGATTTATTGTTAAAGGGAAACTCCAGTGCCAGAAAAACTTTTTCTGGCACTGGAGGGTCCCTCTCCCTCCCACCCCGCAATCCCCGGTTACTGAAGGGGTGAAAACCCCTTCAGTGACTTATCTGGGACAGCGGTGATGTCCCTCGCCGCTGTCTCCGCCTCCGCGACGCTCCTCCTTGTGATTACGTCGGCCGGTGTGCGAGACTAATCTCGCCCACCGGCCGAGGAGACCTAATGCGCATGCGCGGAAATGCCGCGCATGCGCATTACGTCTCCCCATAGGAAAGCATTGAAAAATCATTTCAATGCTTTCCTATGGGGTTTTGAGCGACGCTGGAGGTCCTCACACAGCGTGAGGACGTCCAGCGACGCTCTAGCACAGGAAACCTGTGCTAGAAACTGGGAAGTGACCTCTAGTGGCTGTCTAGTAGACAGCCACTAGAGGTGGAGTTAACCCTGCAATGTAATTATTGCAGTTTATGAAAAACACTTGCAGGGTTAAGGGTAGTGGGAGTTGGCACCCAGACCACTCCAATGAGCAGAAGTGGTCTGGGTGCCTGGAGTGTCCCTTTAAATGCACTGCGGAATAAGTTGGCTCTATATAAATGCTAATAATAATTGAGTCCCAATTATAAATTAATTTTATTAATATTAATATAAGCTTTTGCTGTAAAATAGCAATATCTCACACTATATAAATAGGCGATTTTCACAGCAACAACTCTATTGCTTGTTCTAAGACAGTTGTATCTGAATTAGGAAGATTGGGCCATGAGAGGTCACTAGTCCAGTTACCTGCTATAGAGTGCTGCCATCTGTGTCAGAGAAAATTAAATTCAAGAGATTTTAACATACCTTATCCATTTAGGAATCCAACCTGCCCTTGCCCCACTTAAAAGATAATTAAACTTACCTTATTTTAAGCAATGCGCAGGTCTGCTGGCCCTGCTCCTGATCCGCTCCCTTGGCTGACACCTTCAGAATTAGGAAAAGCATTGGATTGGCTGAGATCATCAAGGAGGTGGGGTGGGCCAATCGTCATCTTCTCATAGAGAAAAATCAATGCATCTCTATGGGGAAAGTTCAGCGTCTCCATGCAGAGCGTGTAGACTCTGAATGTCAGTCACACTGTGCAGCACTGTCTCAGGAAGCATTTCTAGTAGCCATCTAAGGAATGAAAAGGCAGTATTTACGGCAAAAAGGCTTCAGGGACCACCTATACTCACCAGAACTACATTAAGCTGTAGTTGCTCTGGTGACTATTGTTCCCCTTATATATTTTGGCTAATCACTAAAAAATTTACAAATGTTCTGTTGGTGTCTGGCGTATCCCTTTAAGATTGTCCTTTTTCTGGTGGCACCTTGCCCATAATTAATGAACAAGACACACAATAAAATGTATCAAAACAACAACATTGAGCTACATTTTTTGCATTAGGTTGTTTGGAACATTGGTCCTGGCTCATTGCCCAGGATAATACAGCAATAAAGTAAGTATCAGTTTGTATGAATCTGTAGCTAGATGATTGATGTTACTTCATCACATGTGTCCACATGGACCGCAAATAATAATAATAAAAAAAAAAATAGAATGAAAAAAAATAGCTAAACATGTGGGGCAAAGCTTATTATTTTAAAGTGGCTTTGTCATGGCGATATTGATTTTGAGCATAAGGATATCATAAGTTAAAATAGGAACTGCTTTCCAACGTTGTCAAAACTTGACAATAGGCCGAGGTTTCACCATTCTCACTTCTTTAGCAGCTGAAGGAAACTGGTATCTTCTCCTGGGTTCCAAAAGTTGGTCTATAGCAGGTGTAGGCAGTAGTGCCCTCAGTCCTACATCATCCATCTTGTTCATACAACCATAAGCTGGCCAAGCAGATAGGGAGAAGTAGCCCACCACATCTGGAGTACCAAAGTTTGCTTGCCCCTGTTCTATAGAATGTTCTTCTGTCCTTTCCTAGTAGGCTGCTGCATTCGTATCGTTGTCACACAAGTATAGTCACCTTAATTTATTATAATTATTACGCCATCCTAATCTACTTTTTTTTTTTTTTTTATTTTTTTTTTATTTTTTTTTAAATTCTTTATTTATTACAAGGTTTCAACACCATACATAACAGTGGTAATAGAGTACATACAAAGAACTGAACAGTTTCAGGCATCAGCGAAGATAGGAATATGGCAAAAAAAACAACAAAAAATAAGCAATCAGTAATGATGAGTATGATGAGCGAACATCGGCCATGAAAGTTCATATGTAGAGATGGTGTTCCACCTGATTTTAAAATATATATATATATAAAACAAAAAGTAAAGAGAGAAAAGAACTTTCGACTGGCATTATCACGTGGGTCATGTTAAGCAGAGGAGTACTGACACAGTTTCATTGGATTCGAGGCATATGTATGCATATTCCCCTCTTCCAGCCTTGAGTGTGTGTTTGCCTTTTTAAATGTTACATCAAATCCACGGCAGACCTTAGGTGTGCACAGTTCCCTGGAGGCATGGCCGAAAAGGTATCTGCACGTGAAAAGGAATAGGCGGGCCAGTCAGATTGAAAGGAGGGAAAGAAAGAAAGAGAAGGGGTTAAAGGTAGATAAAACTAGAGATAGGAGCAAGAGAAGATAGGAAAGAGAAATCAAGTGGGTAGGGAAGGGATGGTAAGGGGGGGAGACGTTGGGACCTATTTATGTAGTTTATAATTTATAATTTATAACCGGCATGCATAAGTGAAATGGTACATAAGGTAGTGTCGGCCTGGAGATGTCCGACACGAAAGGGTCGACAGCGCACCATATGCCCCCCAGTGGGATCATGAATGTCCCACGCAGGGGCATAGTATGACATGGAGCGGGGGAACAGGAAATACAAGGTCCCACAAATATAGGGGTATGGGGGAAAGAGCCCACACCTTCCGCCTCCTAATCGCCCACTCCACTGTCTATCCATGGAGCCCAGATCTTGTCGAAGTTCGCGGTCGTGCCTCTGACCTTCGCCGTCAGTTTATCCATAAGAAAGGAATCTTTAATTTTTTGCAGAACAACATTCAGTGGAGGAGTAACACTCTGTAGCCACCCTTGTGCTAGGGCCCTCCTAGCAGCTGAATTCACTTTATTTATCAATTTCTGTTCTGTTCTGGACCAGTCCTCCATAGGTCTGGCCAGAAGAAACACCCAAGGGTCCAATTTGATGTCTCTATTAAAAATATCTCTTAGTAGCTCCGCAACCTGCTTCCAGAACTTTTGGACCTCCGCGCAGTCCCACCACATGTGCAAATAGGTTCCCTTGTGGCCACAACCTCTCCAGCACAAATCATTAGAGACTCTGTTCATTCTACAAAGCTTTACTGGGGTGGAATACCACCGGAACATGGTCTTATACGCTTGTTCCTGTATGGAGACACATATAGACGAAGCTGCCGCAGCTTCCCATATCTCCTGCCACTCCACCCCTTCCAACTCCTCACCAAGGTCAGCCTCCCATTGGGATGTGTATGTGAGCGTCCCCCATTCCGGCGTGGTAATACCTAAATGTGAATACAGAGCAGCAATAAGACCTTTCGGGATGTGTTTTTTAAGGCACATGTTTTCGAAAAAGGTAGGCACCGTCAAAGCAGCGGTTCTAACTACTGGTGTCTGGGCATAATCTCTTAGTTGCAGATACCTAAAGAAATCAGAAGGGCGCATAGTAGCCCTAGCCTTCAAGTCCTCGAACTGAAGAAGCGAACCGCCTACGTATAAATGGCAGAGACGTTGGACACCAGCGCTCTCTATGCCCTTGAAATCCCTGGCATGCAAACCCGGGCTAAAAGCTGTGTTTCTTAGGTATGGAGTCAATGGGGAGTTCTGTGAGGATAGTCCATATTTTAGTGATGCGGCATCCCATAGTTTCAAGGAGTTCGCTATTGCCGGGCATTTAATATGCCGGGACGGCCTGTTGGCCTTAGGAGTCCACATGAAGAACTGGGGAATGTCAGGCCCCATGAGGGAGGACTCCAAATCTACCCACCTCCTCTCATCCGGGGGAGAGTGCCATAACGCTATTTGCGCTAATTGGGCCGCTAGATAGTAAAAATATAGATTCGGTAAACCTAAACCACCTCTCGGTTTGGCCCGATATAAGATATTCCGTGAGACTCTATGTTTCCTGTTCTGCCAGATAAATTTGCCAATCGCCTGTTGAATTGTGCCCAGATCAGACTTAGTTAGTCTAACCGGAAGAGCTTGAAATAGAAACAGGAGTCTAGGGAGCACGTTCATCTTTACTGCGTGAATCCTGCCGATCCAAGAGATCGGTTTGTCCTGCCATTTTTCCATATCCGAGATTAGAGTGCGGATTAAAGGCATATAGTTTTGCTGGTAGAGCCGGGCCGGGTCCGCCGTCAGTCGAACCCCAAGGTATTTGATATGGTCTCTATCGATTTTGATCTTATAAGTCTCCTTTATATGAGTCACATCCGGGTCAGGTATATTGAGAGGGAGAGCGCTCGATTTGGACAGGTTCACCCTATATCCGGCCAGATCGCTATAAGCGTCCAACACGGCCATTAAAACTGCCATCGATGGTCTTGGGTCCGTCAAGGTCAACAGCACGTCATCGGCAAAACCGGACACAACGTATCGTTGTCCCCCGATCTGAATCCCCCGAATCTCCTGATTATTACGCACTGTTTGCAACAGGGGTTCCAGTGATAAAGCAAACAATAAAGGTGACAAAGGACAGCCCTGCCTCGTTCCGTTGCCCAACCTGAAGGGCATAACTTTCGATCCCGTGATCCGGACCCGCGCCTGAATATCAGTATACATTGCCTGAATTGCTGTTATAAAAGTGTCTGGGAGGCCAAAATGTCGGAGAACCTCGAAGAGATAAGGCCACTTAACTCTGTCAAAGGCCTTCTCCGCATCGAGTGATAAAAGCAGCGTCGGGATCCCCTCGTCGGTCTGCCGCCATATGAGATCGATGTTGCGCCTAGTGTTCTCAAACAGTTGTCTACTAGGGATAAACCCCACCTGGTCTGGGTGAATTAGATGTGTTAAGAAAGGGTTTAGGCGAGTCGCCAGGATCTTCGCCAATATCTTTGAATCGTGGTTTATTAATGAAATCGGGCGATAGTTTTCCGGTATTGAATCGTCCCTGCCGGGTTTTGGCAAAAGGACCACGTCAGCCAGTGACATGTCTCTGTCCGGCATACCCCCCTCCATGAGGTTGTTGAATAGGGTTTCCAAGTGGGGTGTGAGTTCCTCGCGAAAAACCTTATAATAACTACCTTCAAAGCCATCCGGGCCCGGGGCTTTATTGCCCTTCAGGGAGGAAATCGCCGCATCAATCTCCTCTGCTGTAATTCGCGATCCAAGGGCAGCGGACTCCTCCCCCTTCAATGTCGGTAATTGTAGATGCGACAGGAAGTTCTTGGTGTCATCAATTTCACGCTGACGTGTCGCGTCGTCATCCTCGGAATGATTGTATAGTTTGGAGAAGTAATCCGTGAAGACTTTGGCTATGTCGGTGGGATCTGTACAATACTTACCCGCGTTATCCTTAACCCTCAA